>NC_034598.1:52885399-52898278 GCF_900095145.1 Mus pahari | reverse complement strand
GCTCACGGGCTTGTGCCTCACAGGTTTCTCGAGGGGTGACGCTCACGGGCTTGTGCCTCACAGGTTTCTCGGCTTTGTTATAGAGCTAAGTACCGCCATCCCAAGAACGGAATCACCCACAATGATCTTGGTCCTCCCCCATTAATCACTAACTAAGAAAATGCTCTACGGTTGGAACCTATGGAGGCATTTTCTTAACTGGGGTTTTCTCATCTCTGTCAAGTAGACATAAAACTATCCAGTACAACTGACCCCTTGTCAGTTTGATGTACAAACTCATCACTCTTAAGTCAAAATCCTTCATTACTTATTCATTCTAAGATCTTACATTAAAATCATAAATTAGTTTAAAAGTCCCACTGTCTTTACAAATTCAAACATACTTAATTTTCAGTCCACTTGTAATAGCCCATCTCTTTTAAAATCCAAAGTCCTTTAAAATTCAAAGACACTCAATTGTGAGCTCCAGAAAAAAATAAACAAAGCAAATACTTTCTTAATTCAATTCTCAATTTAAAAAATGTGAAATTACATTTGTAAGTATAACACGTAGGACTTAGAAGATAGTGTTTGCCTATGTCAGTGTTTGTTGGTCAAGGGTCCCTGGAATGTGGTATCATATAGTCCTTTCCATGGTTTGTTATTTACCATTACACTGCTTACAAAAATAAAACTTGTTGAGGTTGGGTCACTTGCTTTGTACTGTAATGCTAAATACTGACCCTCAAGATCTGGTTGTGCCAGAGACAAAGTAAGCTTCACATGCACCAAATTATGCTATGTAGCCTTGCTCATTTATTTAAAACTATTGGTCAAATTACGATGTCTATAATCTATAGCTGGGCAGAAGAGAGGTAGTTGGAGCATTGGTACCCAGAGTTTGGGGTCTGAGGAGAGGACCACGAGGAAGACAAGAAGAATGGAGAGACAGGAATATGCCATGGGGTAAGTGATTTGTGAAAATATGGCCATGAGGGCTGACCAGTTGTTGTAAGAGCAGCCCAAGCAGAACATGGCAAGTCATAGCTTGGGAATATTGGCAGGGAAGTAGACATAATAACAGGATAGATATCTGTTCAACTCAAGAGTCTAAGACTGATTATAAATATAGAAGTTTTGTGTCTTTTATCTGGGAACTGAATGGTGAAACCCTCAATTGATGTTAAATATTTATACTACAAAAAAAATTAAGGCAAATACTTTGCAATAAAGTAGCTTGGAGAGTTATTTTATCCAAACGAAGGAAGCATAAATAAAATGAACCTACACAAATCCTATTAGAACTTGTGGTTATAGAAGTAGAGGAGCTTCCCACAGATACTGTTTTGATATGGCACATGTAAGGAATTGTTCATCACCTCTGTCATAGGAGGCCAGTGAATGAAGCTATGTCTTCATATTCTGGATCAGAAGCTGGTCTGACATCCATGAAAGAGGAAAAAAAATATCTTAAAATTTTCTGTCTAGTAGTGCTATTTATCACAACTTTCAGGGGACAATTCAACATAAAAACCACAGGCTGACGAACATCTGAAATAAGGAAGGATATCTGAGGAGCTGTATTTTGTTTGAGATGACATCATGAAAGAGAAGCAGCCACCTGTGAAAAGGAGCATCCCCTGTAGATAACATGAGTACACACTATTAGTCAGATTTAGGCAGAAGATGGTGGCACTGTAACATTTACATCATCACCTGGAAAGCTCTGAGCGTATTGAATTGCTGTGCACTGAGACTACTATGCAGGTACTTATTTGTATTGGTATGGAGAGATAAGAAACAAGTATAACTGCAGTGTTGTCTGATGGTCTCTTCCAAATACTCAAAATTTATGTAAATATATTAATGATTCCTCAAAACCAAGCAAATAGAATCTGGTAAAAGTTCTTATTCTAAAGGGCCATATCTGAGGATCTTATTGACTTACTTAAGCAGCACAGCTACTAAGAAATGGCATTTTTATTTCAGTCCATATGGTTTAGATGCACTTACCTTTCATTCTTCTTTCTCCCTGCTCTAAAGAGTCAATGATCGAAACAGCCAAACTTAATACAGTCTAAATATTTGTACACATTCACACTGAGAAGTGTAGTCTTCATGCCTCAGCAAGAAAACTCTTCTATGCAGCAGAACTATGCAGAAAATCACAAACCATCCAAATCTATAGAGCCATGGAGCCTCGTCCCAGTGGATGCTTCTATAAACAAATCCCACATCTAAGGCTTGGGGAACATGGCAGAAGAGTGTCAGCGAGATTACATTAGCAAAAGAAGCAGGAGTTTCTTGTAAGATTGTCTCTCCTAGAAGTGTCCTAAGCTGTATACATAAAGTGTCAATAACATGATTGTTTAAACATGAGCTGGACAAGGACCACAATAATAGGCATATCTACATAGACAAAGGAAAGCCTGTGAGATCTTAATTCTTTTCCAAGAACTACTGGCAACTGGGAACAGTATCATCAAGAGAAAGAGTCTTCCACAAGGAAGAACACACAAATTGGTAATCCAATGCCAATAGTCAGCACCAAAACCATACATATTGGTAATATTTTAGAGACTGGGCAGCTTATATCTAACTATATACATGTACATATGCATGTAACAACAATGGATGAGAAGAGGCCAATAACTCCAAAAGTGACAAGGAGGCTTGGTGGGAGGGTTTGAAGGGAGGTTAAGGGAAGGTATACATGATGTAATTATATTAGAATCGTCCCACCCCTCCTCCTACCCCCCCCCCAAACAATTGCTGGTCAAAAGGTCCTGCTTCCTTATGATGTTCCTGCTTCCATACATCACTTTCTACTACTCTTTAGTCTATGATAAACTTAATGACATTATTCTTACGAAGGAGATTGCAAAGTAGCTGTTGAAATATTAACCTAGTCTTTAGGTTTTCTATTCCTAGATTCTATAAATGTACATCATTCATTCATTCATTCATGCATGCATGTGTACATACATAATACATATTTCAGTGATTCTCTATTTTTTTTGCTCTATTTCTGTTGCCTATTTCTATTTGTGTTGCTCCAGGTTGCATGCTACCATTCTAGAATTTTAACTGGGATCTGAGCATCTCCATATATGTCCTTATGCATTTGTGGAAAACACTTTACTGACTGAATCATCTCCTCAGCACTTATTTCTGCTTGTATATAATATTTCATTTCAGGAACATATTCATAAGAAGCATGCTGAGAAATGTGTAAAATATCTTAATGGAAATTTGATGTCTCAAATGTCAGTATCTAGGGTAAATTACTGTCTCTCCTTGTGTTTTTGAAGGACAACTGATATTTTTATATTTTGGAACATTAAATTCTTTGCTACAAAATTCAAAATTGCTCCATCCAGGTATGTATAGGATCATGTTTTATTTCTTCCCATCTTGCTCTGTAAAGCTTGTAATCATAGAAGAAAATTTAATACACTTAGAATGTGACCCAAAATTTTGAAGAGAAAAAAAGAATGTAAAATAATACCAAGAATGTAAATCTATAAACATCATAAAATCAAAGTAAATATAAAATATAGAAATAGAGTAGGAGTATTGATAATAATGTAAAAAGTTTGAAAATATGAAGCAAAATCTAGAAATATCAAATCACTCAAAGAAGAGAAGACAGAATTGAATAATGCCTATATTGAAAAGAAAAGTTCAACAAAAATATATTAAGAATAACAAAAAGGAAGGACTGTGAGACACTTTGACCTAATACAATTGAAATTGTGGACAGAATGTATATATTTGTAACAATGATATCATTTTAAAAGCTACAGCAAAATCAACAAGTAAGAAGTTAAGATCTACCCACAAAGAAGCACAAAAGTACTGCTGGAAAATGAAGCCACAATCCCATGGAAGTCTCTATATTTGCAGGTGTGTACTCATCATTAAAGTGAATGTCAGAATTTCCTCTTAACTTGAACCCATTTTGTTAACTGTGAGTCACATCGTCTCTGTAATCCTATTCTGTCTCTGCAGAGATGACCTTCATGATCAGGATGTGAAACAGAGTGGGTGTGTGCTAATAAAATTTTATTCACAATACACGAGGCAGGCAGGAGTTGGTCCACAGTCCATACTTCAGCTTTCATTTTAAAGATCCTTCCATTACTATAATACCCTTTCTGCCTTCCTGTGTTGTATCTTGAGACTTAGTTGCTAGGTATAATGTGACTGTATAGTTTCTTTGCTGTGTTTCCTTATGCACACAGAAAATACCCTCGTTGGGATCATGAAGTATTTGGGGGTTAATTTTAACATTAAAATTGCTGTCTTAGTTAATATATCTTGTTTGACCTTTACCAATTCTTGGTTTTAAACTTCTTTAGCTTTAATTCTGGGATTATGTGTCAGGTGTCTTTTGAATATAACATACATTAATATTACTTTACATTGTCTGAGACTCATTAAGTTTTAATAGCTGTGTTTCTGTTCAATTCCCTTTTCCTGTATATTCCTTTACTTCTGAATTTTTTTTCTTCAAAGAGACTAAACTTTGTTCTGTTGGCTTATAAGATAGTGTTCATTTTTTTATTAAAGTTAACTTTTGTTTAGAAATCAGTGTTTATTGAGAACTGGTTTACCTTTATGTCATAACTTCTGGGACTGTTTCCTTATTATGAAACCAATGTTCTGAGGCTACACATAGATAGGAATATTTGTATATCCTTATTTGACAAAAATTAATATGACTAAGCATAAAGTTGTAAGTTAGGGATTTCATCTTATTCTTTAAAAGAGACTTATTCAGTGGTCATCTTGTATCCACAGTGCTGGTGAAAAGAATGGCCCCCATTTTGCACGACATATTTGCTTATTTTTCTCAAAACTTATTATTGAACAGTTTGAAAATTATTAATCCATGTATCTTTAATAATCCCACCAAGTGGGATTATTTTTCATGCAGTTATTTCTATTTTGTTTTACAGAGAGTTGTCAAGATAGTACTTTTTAACGTACTTGTCATGAGTGTCTCCCTGTGCCTTTGCTTGATTACTCTCCGCCTGTATACTTAAGTTCACTTGCTCCCATCATGGTCCCCTTTGACCCCTATACTTTTATCCATGTTGATTACATCTATTTATTTTTAGGAGGTAACATATTTATAACTATACAAAATGTAAATAGTTAACCAACTCCAGGTTTTGTGCTTGCATATGGTTACAGTTTGATGGTTTTATTTTCTTTCTGTTTTAATGTTGTTTTATTGGATTTTGTTGTATTACATTTTGTTTGTTTATTTGAGAAAGAATTTTAAGTTGGGTATGTAGGGAAGGAGAGGGGCCTAGAGGACTTGGGAGAGAGGAAGAATATGATACAAATGTATTTAACTATTTAAAGTTTTTAAATAATAAAAATAAAAATTATAAACGTTATAAAACAAATGTGAGTGCTGGTCCTAAGGTCACATCTGCACTGTATCATTGGCCATCTTACCCATATGGTTTTTATGCTGTCCCTTACCAGGAGTCGATAGCAGCTATTTCTGTTTTGCCACATCTGTGCATCTATTTGCCTTAGCAGGTACACACACATATTACTGCCTTATTTATACCATCAAATTATTTTCTCTTTGTATTCTTGATGGAATATATATATATATATATATATATATATATAATATATAATAATTATATATAATAATTCCGTTCCCTGGAGCAACATGTTAGGGAGCTGGTTTTTCCTTCAAATCTCATCAACATTCTCTATTCAGAAGTTGAAAGGCAAAATATATATTATATATAATATATTTATAATAATTATATAATATATAATTATTATATAATTATTATAAAATTATATAATTTTTATATATAATAATTCCATGTCAATTCAGAAATCATCTGCCATCCTTGTAGACACACATACTATGTTTTATTCAAGAACTCTCCCATTCATTTGGTCTCAACATATTATAAGTCTATATAATATACTTGTGCAATTTGTAACTGTGAATAGAAGCCTGGAAGGAGTGTGTGATTTTGGTTTCATTTCACAGAATTGTATTCTCAAAGATCAATGATGGCATCCGTTCCCTGGAGCAACACGTTAGGGAGCTGGTTTTTCCTTCAAATCTCATCAACATTCTCTATTCAGAAGTTGAAAGGCAAAATATGATATTGTGATTTTTTTTTCCATTCCATGAAGTTAATGTTTACATCTTAGGGATTTGTGTTTCTCCTATACCTTTGTTCTTATTTCTGCCATTCTGATTTTACTTTTTTTGGAACAAGTAGAGTTGCCAGATGTTGTGATCAGATCACTCAGTCATATGGAAAGCAAAGAAAGGAAAGAAGGAAGGCAGAAAGGGAGAGCAGACCAGAAGGGGAAGGAAAGAGGCAGGGAATGCCATCAGTATTGTGGCAAACTTGGGGACAGCCACCAACCATAGACTGATGTTTTTTCTTATTATATTTGACGATCATTTTCTTTTCTTCTTTTTATTTACTTTGTCTGTCTTCAAGGTTATCCTTTGTTTACTAGTTCAAGGTTGGCTGTACAGCCCAGGGTGGCTTCAGACTCCTGATCTTTGTTGTCCTCTCTAAATGCCACCAAACCTGAACACCATCAAACCTGTCTCACAGCTATTAATAATCAAGAATGTTTCCGTGTTTTCAGCATTACTTCTTCTCTGATGGCATCACAAATTCTGAAATAACTGTCTTCCTTTATTTCATATTATTATTGCTCTCTTCCTTATTTTATGATGCAGTATTTTCTGTCTTCATTTTAACTTGCTTATACCTTTTCTTTCTGATATTATTTTATGGAAACATCTTTTGATTTTCTGTATTGCCCCCTAGTTATTTTTCAACAAAACATAGGGATTTTAGAAATTCCTTTTTTTCTTGATAGGAATACTGTGAGTGCTCATGTGTTCCTCTTAGTGTTCAGATAATGACTTTCTTTATGCTGAAGTTCTGATCACTATTATTGATTGTTATTTTTTCCTAGATACAAATTTCGGACTAAGAGCCACACTTTGGAATAGCAAAACATAACAGCTTTTTACATAGTTTTGCTACTCATACCATCCGTCCTGGCAAACATGAATCCATTTGCTGAGGTCAGTTTTTATAGGAAGAGTCCCTCTGTATAACTTCTTGATCAGTCATTTAGTGTGTGTGAAATAAAGAGGAACTTCCCATCCTCTGACCTAGAGAATTCATTTACAACCCAACTGAATGCGATCTGTCGTGCTTTCTGGTAGGGTGACTTAAATCTCCACAACTTATGTCCATCTGTATGACACTCGTGAGCTGTCACTAAACTGAAGAAATATACTAGTTTATTGGGGTTGGTGAAAGTGACATATATCTGTTGTCCAGCACTTACTCGGGAGTCTGACGCCCAAGAATCAAGGGTAGCATGGGTTGGAGGTCAGCTTAGGCTACAGTGTGAGATTCTGTGTCAAAACAAGCAAAGAAGCCTCCCAAAAAGAAAAATTAAGAAAGGAAATATGTAATATATTACAGAACATGTTATAATAGCATTCATTTTTCTTTCCAAGGTAGTACTAGAAACTTGGAGTTGCATTATTCAAAAGGAAAACAAGAAAATAGGATTACGAAGAAATAGAATATGGCAATAGCTCAGAAAATAATTTGTGATGTAGAAAAGCCTGTTCTTGGTTTATTTTTCTCTTTATTTATAATATTTTTTCTCTTACCAGTTTTATTTTTGTATTTTTATAAGGTTTTCTTCAAGGACTATGGTATTTTGCTTGCAAGTATTTTAAATATGCATTTATTTGTTCAAGAGATAAGCTTTTTATAATTAATAGAATATTTACCAACTTTCTGAAAGATATGTCACAGTATCTTTTTAATAGTACTTTGAATTATTAATTAATGCATTACTTAACATAGTTTCTGAAAACTATAATTTTTATTACTGACATAGTAAATATTTTTAGTGTCCTCTAAAATATTATTTGCTTCAATGAGTATAGAAGCTCTGTCTTTGTGCTTTAAGGTTTCTAATGATCTTTGGAAGAATCTTATGAATTTTTTTTTGTAAAGGAAAATATGAATTTCTAAAATTAGCACAATTAAATTATAAAAACTTTATCATTAATGTTCTAATAATCATAAAATGGGATTAAAATGGTTTGATTGAGTTGTAATAATATGAATCTTACTCCACCCATGGACAAACCAAACCCATTATTTTCTTTTAAAGTATTCCTGATGGGGTTGGTGAGATAGCTCAATAGTCAACTCACAACTACCTACAGCTCCAAGTCCAGGGCTCCCTGATCCTCTTACAGCCTCTGATTCCAACTGTATACACTTGGCACACACACAGACACATGCAGAGGCACATACAGACAAGTGAAAACATACAATTCAAAAGGTTCCATGGTTTGTTGGCATATTTAGATGTAGCCACTAGATACCTATAGAATTATTTTAGTAACATCTGGAAGTATGAAATGGGAGGCAATAAAAACGATATGTTATGATATGAGAAAACGAATCGCTGAACTACATTGATCTGTTTTGGTGTCACTGCAATTTACTCTTTACATCAGAGTTCCATATTATATAGCCTTGGTCTCCAGCATTAATTACAGACAGACATTTTGTTAAATAAGGAATTTCAATGATTTCACTGAATTTCTCACATAGAATCTCATTTCCATTTTTGAATATTTGTCATAAAAAACATATTTCTCTTGTATTTCTAAAGAAATAAAACAATCCGCATTGAATTTATAATGTTCTACAGACCCTCAAAGTCTTGACTTGTTATAATATTGTTTTTTATTTTATTTTCCCTGTCATTAGGAGAGGTTGTCCAGTAAATACAAGCCTTTTCTTTATTAAAATCATTATGGAATATATTTGAGCAGTAATTAAAATGCATTGTCATCTTTACCTAAAGTTTTAATTCAGAATGTTAAACGTAGAATGAAGAAATTTTTTTAAGTATCCCAGCTAATTTGAGAACATAAAATATCTAACACCAAATTTAGATCTTCAGGGACTAATTTGCTAAAGACAAAAAAATTTTATAAGGAGAAAAAAATGTAAGCCTTCTCCTTCTCTCTCTTCTAAAGTAATCACATATTGGGAACAAGTTTCCTATTCAAATTCAATATGAGTCATTTGCCAAAGCTAAATCATGATTGCTATATTCTATTTACATAAGAAAATTATGTGTTGTTCTAAAGTTTTTTAATCAGATCCTATAAAAAAGAAAATATAACGACTGGATAATTCCCTTATCCAAAACAGTGTTTTTAGTTGTGTCACACAAAGTACAAGTTTTGATTAGATCCTCTGTTTGAGCTATGCACATCAGGGCTCATGGATACCAGTTGTATCATTTAGTAAAGACCTGAGAAAGCCCATGTGAAATAGCAGATAGTTCTTGAGGTGAATTGCAGTTGTCTTTTTAATTTGTCCTGAAAATTGACTTCAGCTATGATTTACTCATCAATGGTAAAAAAATGGCAATATATCACAACTGAAATGTTTTCATACTTTGATTATGAATTAACTATGCCCTTGACACTTTATTATTCCCAGAAGATTTAAGGGTACACCTCTGTGTAGCCGATTATTAAATATAGAGGGATTTGATGCATTTTTTTAAATCATTAGGTCTTTATATTTTTTTCTGAGAGCAGGAGTGTAATGCAATTTGACAAAGATTTCTTGTAGACCATTGCTTAGCTGGCTGCCTTCTGTGCAGGAGTGGTAGGTGTGAGTGTGCTTCTGCAGCTAGGATGCACAAAGCCTACTTTAGCATTGGATTGTGACCTAAAATAAATTTCTTTTGGCTGACCTCTTAGTTTGTTTGTTTTTTTTTTTCACTGTTCAGTGATGGCTTTAGAGATCTGACAAATGGAAATCAGTCAGTAAATGCTACACTGGAGTATTCTGTGTTACACACATGTAGTAGAAATGATATAGAAAGACGATAAATATATTTTGAAATGTAGCTCCAGCATGCAAGTGTTCTGTTTTATTAGGGTTGGCTAGTGAATTAACTCTCAATTATCTATAATGGAAGGGAGTGGCTGACTTACACCAGGTTATTACACTAGTTACTTAGGTTTTATAGCATTTTTAATAGCTACCACTTCTTTGATGATGTGATTAGGGCAGTGTGGAATGATTACATGCATTAAGAAAACAAATAGATGAGGCCCCCATAATGAGTAGCTGCCATAATAGTTTAAATGTAGAATTGCTTATAATAACCAAAATGCAAGAACTCCCTTGTGAACTCAGAAACCCTTGTATTAGAAAGTGTAATAAACAGGGGATAGTTTGATGTGGATGCCAATTAATTTAAACTGTCCTCTAGAGAAAGAGCTAAAAACACCAGAGGAGGCCAATAAGTTAGAAGGAGCAAGACTAAAGAGTATCAAGTCACCGAGATCATTTACAAAATATACAAACTGACAGTCATGGGTAACAAAGTATTGAAAAGTTTGTTTCAAGATGAATCAAGGAGAAAATAATTTCAGTTAAATAAATACAAATTTCAAGGAAAAGCTTCTCAAAAATATGAAGAAATATAAAAGCCTGATTATTGTTTTGAGGTAATTTAAGAAAGTCTAATAGTAGAGAATTTAAAAATAATACATTTTATAGGTTGTATTGCATTATTTAAAGCACAGGGATCTTTGGAAATATTTATAAAGAAAGAAATGGACTTAGCTATATATAGCTTTACAAAGCAGCAAATTATGGAAATATCTGAAAAACTCTTGACACTGAGTTCATTAGTAGAAAATCAGACATTTCTGTGGGAATAGTGTTCTTTAAAACATACACAGACAGTTCTAACTTCTCGCTAGGATCCATATAACATCTATGTGAATGTCTTGACATCACACAAGGCTTTGATATAATGTAGCCCATAAGCTTAAAAAGTTCAGACATTTCTACATATTTTAGGTACAGAGGATCTCAACTTAGCTATACTGTGATCTATAGAGACTTCCCAAAACTGTAATCTATGTGCCATCTATGAGACCAGAATGTGTGGGGAGAGGACCAACCTGAAGGTCATGTCTTCATTTATTTGAAACAAGAAAAATCAAAATAATTCACGTAGCATAAAACCAGATCACAAGCCAGAATTTTTCAAAGTTCTCCCCAACCCTTCCTATATGGGACATCTTGTCTCAGTTTTTGGATCTCCCCAAAATAATCATTAGATTTGGCATGATTTCTGACTACATCAATTGACTTATTAGTGGCTTTACCTCCCAGGAGTGTATGTAGGATTCTGTAAAATAGACTTATCCATCGAAAGAGAATTCTTGCTAGTTTTGTGCTTCCAATGTTTTATACCTTTTTGATTTATCTGGAGAATGTCCAACTCTATTGGAGGTGGAATAATTGTGATATTCTAAACTAAAAATTATCTTTTGTTGAGTTATTTGGTAACAAAGGCATTTAAGAAAGGGAAGACAAAGCTCTGATTAGCTCCCTTTATCAATATGGTGATTTATTTCAGGTAGTAATCTATACTTCCTAATTTAATCTTACAGCTCCCTTACTCCATTATGTTCCCACCAAACTCCCAAGTTATTCAACAGCAATTACTAATAAAAGTATTTTACTTCTCCAGATGTTTTTGAAATCTGTATATGTTACAGAACCCACTGTAAGACTTCTTCTGATCATGAACGAGAGGGCACACATTCCACCATCTGCCTGTTCTCCACACTTGAAGTCTCTCCCTTACTGGAATGTTTCTCAGTCCTATGTAGCTTCTACTCTATCCCACAGAAGAATTTCCTTACATGGTTATTGTTTTCTTTCTACACATGAGAGAACATTCTCTATTTCCCCTTTGTGTCTGGCTTGTAGCATTTCACCTGATTTAAAATGACATTCTATATAGTTCCATCCATTTCACTATAAATATAAGTATTTCACTTTTTTTTTTACAACTGAAGAACACTATTCTATATGTATATACCATATTTTATTTATAAATACATTTGTTTATGATGTGTTCCAAGGCTGATTCTGTACTTTGTTGTGATATTGCTACAATAAACCCAAGGAGGCGTTTCTCTTTCTTGGGAGACAACTTCATTTTCCTTGAGATATGTACCCCAAACTGGGTGAGCGGTACCATGTAGTACTTATACTCTCTGATTAGAGTTTAAGAACCTTTGTTCATGTTTTTTACATCTGCAGTAATTTATATTCCCTTAGACCAGGTGTGGTGATCACAAGTGCATGGTTCTTTGTTCGGTTTGAGCTATAAATGCATTCTGGGTATTAACCATCTGTGAGATGTCTTCCTGCGGACTGTTGGCTTTACTGTAAAGCGCATTTTGGTTTGATGTAACTTGTCAGATTTTGCCCTCTGTCCATTCTGTTTTCTGAGCAGAAAACAACTTTCTGTTGAGAACACTGTTGCTTATACAGCATCTTCATATTTCAACTCTACTTTTCCCCAGTGGATTCAAGCTTTGTTTTGAGGCTCTTGTCCCGGATCTGATCCCGTGTGGATTGGGGCTGGGTGAGCAGTAGTGGCTACTGTGTGCAGAGATCCAGATTTCCCAGAATCATCTCTTCTATTTTTTTTTTTTTTTTGAGAAGGGTGTATTTTCTTCCATGTAGATTCCACAACTTTGTTGAGAATCATTTGATGTAGATAGAAGAATTAGAAGGATTTATCTCTGGCTTCTCTATTCTGCTCACTCAATCTGTGTTTTCTGTTTCACTACTGAAGCTCAGTACTGTACTATGAAAGCAGATATTGCTTCAGTCTTGTGGTTCTTTTCCTCCCTCCCTCCATCTTTCCATCCTTCCTTCCCTCCTCCTTTTTATCCTGTCTACCTGCCTGCTCTTTTCTCTCTCTCCCTCTCTCCCTCTCTTTCTCTCCCTC
>NC_034598.1:52800411-52884443 GCF_900095145.1 Mus pahari | reverse complement strand
CTCTCTTCCTCTCCCCTCCCTCTCTCTCTTCCTCTCCCCTCCCTCTCTCTCTTCCTCTCCCCTCCCTCTCTCTTCCTCCCCTTCATCTTCTCTCTCTCTTCCTCTTTCCTCTCTATGTTCTTCTCTTTTTTTATTTACGATTGATCTGCTATTATCGGTCAATTTTTAGATTCATTTAAATTTAGAGCCTATTCTTCTCTTCTAGTTCCATGAAGAATGTCTTTGGTATTTTGGTGTGGATTGAATTAAATCTTAGGTCTTCTTGTGGTGTCCTTGACGCCTCCAGCTCCCTCAATCCTTCTCCCATCTCTTTGATAAGACCCTTTGCTCTGCTTTGCATGCAGACGGAAGCCCAGCCTAGCTCTCTCTGAGAGGCTTCTTGTCACAGTTGATGGAAACAGATGCAGAGATCCATGGCTGACTCATTTTTGAGCATTTGCTCAGGAGTGGAAGAGCTGGATCTTGGAGTAGAACTGTTCCCAGTTTCCTAAAAATCCACTGACAAATTGATTTTTTTTTTTTGAAAATGAATTAGTAGTGACGTGAGAACTTAAAATACTGTATTGAATACATAGAGAGAGAGAGAGTGAGCAGCCTTGACTTATCCCCAATTTTAGTGAAATTGCTTTACATTTTTCTCCATTTTATTTGATGTTTGCAATTGGCTTTTCCTGCATTGCCTTTATTGTGTTTATATATGGACCTTGTATCCCTGATCTTGCCAAAACTTTTTTTCATGGAGGAGTGTCAAATTGTTTTATATCTTCTAATGAGATTATCACTTGGTCTTTCTTTCAGTTTGTTTATGTTATGGATTACATTATTAGATTTTTGATTCTTGAATCACCCTTGCATCCCTGGGATGAAGCCTACTTGATCATGATTGATGATGTTATTGATATGTTCTTGGATTCAGTTTGTGAGTATTTAATTACATATTTTTTTAATCAGTGTTCATAAGGAAAATTAGTCTGAAATACTATTTCATTGTTGAATCTTTTTGTGGTTAAGGTATAAGGTAACTGTGGCCTTAAGAATGAGTTTGGCTATGTTCTTTCTTTTCTTATTTTCCATTTCCTAGTTTTAGGAGTATTAGTATTAGCTGTTCTTTGAAAGGCAGAGATTAGTGTCCAAATGAACAAAATCAGAAATGAAAAGGGGGACATAACAACAGACATTGAGGAAATCCAAATAGTCATTAGGCCTTTGTTCAAGTGTCTATACTCCACAAAATTGGCAAATCTTAATAAAATGGATGATTTGCTTGATAGAATCCACTTACCAAAGTTAAATGAAGATCAGGCAAAGAATTTAAATAGTCCTATAACCACTAAGGAAATAGAGACAGCCATCACAATCTCTCAATGAAAAACAAAAACAAAAACAAAAACAAAACCCTCCTTAGCCAGTGAGTTGGCATTTTAATAATCTTATTTCTTTGGATTCCATGAAATTAGGAGTTTATTAAGTTGTATCTTTGCTTTCTTTCTGTATTGTTTTGTAACTTTTATCATATATGTTCTTTTATGTTTCTTTGTTTTTTTTGTTTTTTTCTTTTAATTTGTCCCCAACATGTTTATGTTGGTGGCTATTGTGAATGAGATTGAATTCATGATTCTTTCATAGATAATTCATTATTGGTGTACAAAATGTCACGAATTTCTGTAAGTTTATTTTGTATCCTATGTTTTAATAGATTTGTTTAGTCATCATAAGAGCCTTTTATGTAATCATCAGGGTTGTTTCTAGATGCAGAATCATGTCACTTGATAAAAGGGATGATTTGATTCCCTCCTTTCCTGCTTGCAACTCTTTCACTTCCTTCTCTTCACTAATTGTGTTGGCTGAATAACTTGATTTTCCTGGAACATTTCAGGACTCCTTTCCAACCTCATGTATTGTCTAGAGTAGACAAAGTCCCACAGACTTACAAAAAGAATGTGTATTCTTTAGCTGTTGGATGCAATATTCTGTTACTGTCCATTGGCCTACAGTATAGTTGAACTCTTCTGTGGTATCTTCATAAATTGTCTTGGTCTTGCTGACTTATGCACTAAAGATAGCACATTATTGAAACCTCCTGCTATTTTATGTATGTGTATATATATATATATATGATTGCTAATTCTGTAGTTGGAAGATTATGTACAAACATGATCCTTAAATCCCCTTTAATGAATTGATATCATAGCCATCATAAGATTTCAGGGATATGCATAGGTCTACAAACCTATTAGGTGGAACAACAATATGAATTAATCGGTACCCCCCAGAGCTCATGTCTCTAGCTGCATATATAGCAGAAGATGGCCTAGTTGGCCATCATTGGGAAGAGAGGCCCCTTGGTCTAGCAAACTCTGTATGTCCCATACAGGGGAATACCAGGGTCAAGAAGTGGGAGTGCGTGGTTAGGGGAGCAGGGTCGGGGGAGAGTATAGGGGACTTTTGGGATAGCATTTGAAATGTAAATGAAGAAAATATCTAATAAAAAAAGAAAAATTAAAAAAAAGATTTTCAGGTATATACCACTAATGTTTAAAGCCCTCATATACTCATACATATGAGTATACATCTATAACATATATATATATATATATATATATATATATATATATATATATATGTGTGTGTGTGTGTGTGTGTGCGCGTGTGTGTGTGTGTGTGTGTGTGTGTGTATTAACCTCATAAAATTATACATTCTCCTTTTAATGCTAATAGGGTCTTGAGGTTAAGTTCAGTGTTTTGAAATTAGAATATATTTAAGTAATCAAGAATATACAGTATATAAGTATAGTATATATTATGTATATTTTGGCCTGTAATATGTATATTACATATATAGGAATACAATATATTTGATGCATTGGTCATTAGATCATGTTTACCTTCTTTTTCTCTACTAGTAGCTTCTTAAAGTATGGTATTTCCATTATGTGTAGGTTTTCTTTCCGTTTTGCGGTTTCATTGGCTTGGAATACTAATTCTTATCTTTTAAGTTTTGATCTATGGATTCTGTACTGGCTAACAGTAGTGGTATATGAGGGATTTAAACTTGTTGTTTTAGTGTTCTATCCTTATAATCTTACAATTGCTGTGATATCAATTCATTAAACAAGGATTTGAGACTCGTGTTTGCGCATATTCTTCCAATTGCAGATTTGGCACCCAAACAGTTCCCTACTAAAACTGAAACCCCAGATCTATCTATCAGGCTGTGTTCTCTACCCTTGCAGCAGTTGTGATTTCATGCTCTGCTTTGCTCGGAAAAGTCCCATTTTAGACTGTTAATTTTAAATTATTATTAATAGAGGCCCATTGACACTGCAAAGTGTTGCTTTGGTAGATAAGTTATGTGTAAGGTTACAATTCTCCATTATCTAGTCTCAGATTCAAGCTCAAGCTCTATCTACTGATTATATTTTACTGACAGTATTTTAGTATCTGCTATATTAAGTTCTACTAAAAACTTTTATCAATGCCTCTATTCCATACAAAGGCAAAGAAAAACAAAACTTTTTATTTTATTTTATATATATTGAAAGTATATATATATATATATATATATATATATATATATATATATATATATATTATTCTAGTTCTCTGTCTTTGTTTGAAGAAACTACTTTGTGCAGAGTACAAATCATGATGTTTAGTGTGGTAAAAGCAAGGGAAGAAAAATCCTTTTTGCTTGGATAGTAAATACTTTATCATTTGTGTCCTCCTGTGGGCACTAAATTCTACTGATAAGAATGGCAGAGCATGGTATGGGTTGAAAGTCTGATGACATGTGGTCAATCAATGTAAGTTATGAACAAAGAGTCGGGAAGTCTATCACAGTCCTCCAGGGAAGCAAGCAGAGGTCTCCATTAATGTACAGAACCAGGAAGAGAGGGTAGAAAACACCACCTGAGCTTCCACTCACTGCAAGCTAAGAGCAATTTCAGAACCTTAGACTAGCTGTGGTTTTGTAAAATTGCTACATCAAGTAACAAGAAGAAAAGCCCCGAGGAGCTCTTTGTAAGAGTGATACCATCGGAATTTGTTGTCAGGGGAATTTCTGTCACAATTGTTAAGTGGGGTGAAAATAGATACCAGATACAACTTTCTATTTTCTGAATATAAGCACTCGGCAGGAGATGGATGGCTTTGATTTGGGTCTCCATCACACAAGAAACACTCACCATTAGTGAGCAGTGTATCCTGGTCTTTGTAGGTATTGCTTTAATATTTGTAAAACAGGGGTAAGCAACAGGTCATCTCTTTACATTATTTAAATCTCTAAAATGATCATTGAAGGTTGTTAAAGAAGTTGAGGATAGTAGAACCCATTTAAAATTTCAAAACTGACCCAATTGTGTCTTTGTACAGCACCCTGATGACATTTTCTGTCCTGACCCCTCTTAGTGTTTTACAGTTCTTCTAGAGATTTTGTATGCAATTTTAATATATTAACATGTATATTATTATATACTTTTAAATTATATATGTGCAGCATATTCTGACAATTCTATCAGTGACAAGTTTCTATCACAGTCAAGGCACTACCTGCTATGCTACATTTTCAACACTGCACATTATTTTTCTCTATTATATGAAAAAATTGTTATAAGCAGAACCCTTCCCTTTTGGGTTTAGGCAAGTTCCAATTTTTCACTCTCACTTTCCATGTTGAACTTCCTGTCATGTATCTCCTTGCCCAGTATGACAGTATACCTCACAGATGACGCCTTACTGCACCACAGCTCACTGTCATAGTCACAGTGTATTACTGCTGCTTCACCAATCTCTGTAACTTGAGTGCATGGAATTAAGTGTGATACGAATTCTTGCCTAAATTGAACAGTTTTCTTTTAGAAAGCTCCATCATTGTTTTTGTTTTGGTTTGTTTTGGTTTTGTATGTGTGTGTTTGCTGTTAGATAAATGAGGAATAATATAATGCAAAGAGGCTTTTTAACCAAATGATTCAGCATAACTGAATATAAATAAATTCTGTGTGTCTGAGTTAGATTAAAAGCCATGTGATCTGATCATGTCTAAGGATCTTCTCTGTTTCTACATCTGTGTTTCACATCTACAGTGGCACTGCCTGAAAATTGGGCTTCTGACATTACATATTAAATAGATAGAAATCATTGATAATAGTCCCTTATATACTATAAGCAATGAATTATTGTACATTAAAAATACTATTGTGTATTCTTCCACATCACTTCGTATTTTTAATTTTCTTTAACAAAGATTATATCTCTTTGGATATTCATCACCTAGAATATTGAAATATTTAAGTTTACATGTATTTAACTGTTTAAAATATTTACTATGTTTGGAATTCTGTAATAATGTCAAAACTTCAAAGAGTGAAAATAACATTACTTTCCTGAAGGTATATTTAGGGATGGGTATGCTTTGCTGTTTTAATACCACACAGTGAATGCTGTAAAAGTTTCATGCAGTTTATGTTTGAGTAGTGTGGTGGTTGATCTTGACTTTTGAAAGATATCCAGTCAATTAGCAAAACATATGTTTGGTTTGACTGTGAGGCCTTTCCAGAGTTGATTGATTATGAGGATGTTGACCTAACCAACATTAATCTATTGTTGGCTTCAAAATTTGAATCTACTACTGAGAAGTACTGGGAAAAGACATTTATAGGGAGGAAAGGTACCTGGAGCTTGACCATAAAGGCACGTCTTACCCTGGCCCCATTCCTACCTATACTCTCTTTCTTGTCTATCATGGATTGAACAAATCTGCTCGTCTCTGCTCTCCCAGACATGAGGGGCAAAATCCTCCAACACTGTGAACTAAATGTATCTTTTGCTGTCAGCTTTCCCCCAGGTATTGTGTAACAGTCACAAGAAGGCCCAACTAAGCCGGTCTGTGGGAGCACACGCTTTTAATCCCAGCTCTTCGGAGGCAGAGGCAGATGGATTTCTGAGTTCGTGGCCAGCCTGGTCTACAAAGTGAGTTCCAGGACAGCCAAGGCTATACAGAGAAACCCTGTCTCAAAACAAAACAAAACAAAAAACCCAAAAAATGAACAAATAAACAAACAAGGACCAACTAACACAAGGGGGTTAACATAAGAACTCTTGATAATGTAAGTGGATCATAGACATAGGTAATATTCTTGCGAGAGGGCAATAGATTTTGGAGGCAAATTATTTTATTGACCCTCTAAAATAAAACAATTTACTATGATTCAATACAGAATTATTATCAGATTTAAGTTCCTATTAGTGAAAAATCATGGAGCATGAAAACATTGGTACAACTATTTAATGAGAGATGAGGTCAGGAATGAAAAATAACCTCAGGAAAATTTAATATTATGACTTCTGTCAATATGTCTAGGTGTAAAGTAAACGTGTTCATTTTATGGGGTTCAAACTTGGGTAGCATTGAATTATTGGCTGTTTTCCCAAGGCCTATACTCTCTCCTCACTCTATCCTGTATCTTCTGGTAGACTTTAGTTTCAGAAAGAAAAAGAATTCAAATTTGTTTGTGTAAGTTATATACCTTCATTAATAAGTTTCTTCTGTGCCAAAAATGTCGGGTTTAAATATGTTTGACTTCTTCCATCTTTACCTTTACATACTTTTTTTTAAAATGGATTTTATTTATTTACTTATTTATTTATTGGTTTTTCGAGACAGGGTTTGTCTCTGTATTCCTGGCTGTCCTGGAACTCACTCTGTGGACCAGGCTGGGCTTGAACTCAGAAATCTGCCTGCCTCTGCCTCCCAAGTGCTGGGATTAAAGGTGTGCGCCACCACTGCCCAGCACATAGTTTTTATATGTATATACACATATGAACACACACACATATGTATACACATATACAATTACAGTCTGAATGAGATGGAAGTATTTTTATAGTATAAAAAATAGATATATCTACCTCTCTCTCTCCCCTCCTCCCTCCTCCTCTCTCCATCTCCCCCCACCTCATCTTTTTATTTGCTTGCTTGTTTATTTACGTAGGATCTAAGGTACCACAGGCTAGCATCCTCAATTATGTATATCAATTGGGTTCCCTTAAATTTTGGATACTCCTGATGGCCTCCCATCTGCTGAGATTAGAAGTGTGTATACCAAGGCTGATCAGAAACCAATTTCTTTCTTTCTTTTTTCATTATTGTTTGAAAAATAGATATCTAACAGAATCCTGGATATATGGCTTTTGTAATGAAATATTTGTTTGGTTACAGAACAAGGTCATGTCTTCTCTAATCCAGTCCACATTTTAAGTCTGACTGATCTATAATAAAAATACTTTGCTAACATATCTGTTTATACATGTGATATAGGTAACAATAGTCAAATGCAAACTTAATGTTTTGATTTAGATATGTAGAAGATACTATACCAATGTAAAAGTTAAGAACGTATTTAAAATTACAGATGCATATTAGATAAATATATACATATATAATTTATGAGCATATAGTGGTGTGTTTAAATGTATACATATATAAAAACATATTTTCTGTTGTTTATGGGGTAAATGCAGTAGTAATTGTATGTGTGTATATAATTTATAGTCAATTTTCACATAACCTAAAAATTTTATAATTTTTTTATATTGAGAGACTTCCAGTTCTTATAAGAATATAAGAATATAAGAAGCTGCTAAAAAAAAAGCCTTCTGCTACCATATACATTGTTGATATAATACAATTTGTACTTCCTAGCTTTGCATTAGTACCAATGTCCAATACTCCTCTGCACTGTCTTTCCTCTGTAGTCCATGTTTTCTAATAAACTGTCTTAATATTAGAAGATATGTTACTAATCATTGACATCACATTAGTATGTGTTGCCTGCATGATTGCTCATTACTTTGTCATTGTACAATTGTTTAATGGAATGTAACATTTTGATAAACATTGATACATTTGCCCAGGACTATTTTCACATGCACATATACATGCATTACACATACAATAGGAACAAGAGAACTCCTGATTGTGACTGCCTTTATTATTTCAGTTTTAGGGATTATAATAGAACTGCATCATTTCCCTCTTCCCTTTCTTCCCGCTGCACCTTCTCATACACCTACTTGCTCTTGATAAAGAGGCCATGGTTACTTTTTAAAAGTACACTAAATATTAAATAATTTAAGAATCTTGTTAATGGAGCACTCATAAAAAATAAATAAGTTACTTAAGAGACATTTGGTACAATTCTGACTTAAAAAGCATGTTGACTTGGTTCTATTGAAGGATATTTATGGGGCCCACACTCCAAACAAAAGTACATAGAAGAAAGAAACAGGAGCGCGTGTAAGCATTCAAAATAAAAAATAATCGATCAATTAATTTGCATTTTATAGAACTGATTGTTTAGAAGATCAATTAAATTGATTACCCGCAATGAGCCTAGCTGATAGCCAAGAGCTATCGCTTTAGTGTGTGACAACTGGGAAGAGACAACCCTTCCACATGAATTAACTTCATCAGAGCTGATTTAAAGAAATAGAAGTTGGTTACCAATACTCCAACATTGTAGGTTAGTATGACTAAAACATTTTTGCTTTTCCACTTTGAGTGGTGTCTAATTTTACTGTTATTAAATAACCATACCTATTAATAATAATGTTTCCTGGGCTAAATCATAGCATATAAATTAATTGAATTGCATGTCATTGAATGTAAACACCCAAAGAAATAGGGAAGATATCATTGCTAATTGTAAATTGTAATTGTAAAACAGAGAATTGTGGAATTTTTATGCTTAATATAAAATTATTCAAAAGAATATTGGAGACGGCTAGCATGATCCTGGGTCATAATTATCCTTAAATATTTTAAAATTTGTAAATATTTAAAAAATAACTTTGTGTGTGTGTGTGTGTGTGTGTGTGTGTGTGTGTGTGTGTGTGTGTGTAGGAGAGAGAGAGAAAGAGGGTGGGAGAGAGGGAGAACATGCTGGTATGCTGGTGCTCCCAGAGGTTACAAGAGGATGTTTTCTGGAGCTAGAGTTACAAGTTGCTGTGAGCCAGCTGGTATGGGTATGAGGCACTAAATCCAGGTCCCTGGAAGCACAGGAACCACTCTGCACCACTGAGTCATGTCTTCAGCACCCACTGTGAACCTTTTGTTCTCTTGGTATTTCATGCACAATATAGTTTTCTCCTTTTCCTTCTTGTTAGAGGTACCACATTAAAAATTATTCCTTCATATGAAATTATGCCCAAAATAATTTCACATAGTTGACAACTTTTTTACTAACTCCACATAAATGTTCTCAGGCCCTTATGGAAATGCCTGTCGGACTGTAAGATCCCTGGTCACTCTTAAACCAAATGAATTAGCTGTGAACCCCTGATTTTTCTGGAGGCAGTTTTTTAAAAAGCCATGTTTTATGCTTTGCTCAGCAGTTGACATTCAAAAGTACTCAACTGTCTCATAAATACATGCTTTCCATACTTCATGAAGGATTTTTATATTTACTCTGAACATATTTCAAGCCAAACAGATGCTATACCTGTGCAATGCCATCACCCCTGGAAGACAGAGAAGCCCTGCTTTCTTTATCAACAGGTAGAAACCCTTGCTCAGAAGGATCTCATGAATTTGTGAATGGTTAGGTCACTGGCTCAGGCCAAGAATTTCAGCTGAGTAACAAAATGCTCAGGGGAGAAAAGAGCTCAATGGCATTAAGCTATTCTATTCAAAACAAGGGAAGGGAGAAAATAGTGGATTCAAGGACAATTGAACCTGACTTCTACTCACAGTAGGCATTTCATTTTTGTGCCATTTAACCTATCAATTGGTGTTTTTATCTTTCTTTCTATTTATCTTAAAGCTTAAATGCCACACTTTTACCCATCTGTCAGAATGGCCAAAATATGACATAGAAACTTTGCTTACTGCCACCACTCCGGGGAAGCAATAGGAACTCCCTTGATCATTGAAAATGAAAACTGTTACACAAATTTCAAAAGACATTTTAGCAGCTGCCTATAAAATTGAGCATTTCTTGCTGTACTATCCAGTAATCAATTTTGCTTTTTTATTTACTCCTAGGAGTAGAGAATGTCTGCTAGCACAAAACACAAGCTTTATTTGTGCTTGACAAAATGTTGAATCAACCAAGCTGTCCTTAGACAGGCAAATAGTAATTGTACTGCAATAGGTCTATTTAATGGGACATTATTCACAGGTTGAAAGCCCTGTGATATTAAAGTTTGGAAAGAGATGGGGGAACCATAACAGTCTATTATCAAATGGAAGACAAATCTAAAAACATTGTTTATTTTGTGTTTCAACTTTATGACACTTTAGAAAGTGAAAATCTGCAGAGGCTGCATGGGTCAATGGTAGAAGGTATGATTGATTGGAAGCAAGTATGATTTGGAAGCAAGTAAAACTTTGCTCTGTGATGCTATAACAATGAATACACACATGTTATTATGCCTACTGAGTGCAGTGAGAGGAAATTCTGGACTTTGGAAAATTATGACCTGGCCTTGTGAGTGCATCAATTATTGGTATGTATCAATGCATTTTGATGTGTTTGAGGCAGGCTGTACATGTATAAGGGTTCTAGGCATGTAAGAAGGCACTGTACCTTCCTAAATTTTCTATCTTTTAGAACAATTTAATTTTTTATAAATAATTTTTATTAAAACATGTTTTAATTTTCTATTTTGAGACAGGGTCTCTCTACATACCCCTGGCTGTCCTGGAACTCACTATGTCGAGCAGTGTGGTCTCAAATTCACAGTAGTCTTCCTGCTACTGTGTTACAAGTACTGCGACTAAAGTCCTCAGCTACCATGTTAGCTTTATTGAAAGTATATAGTTTTATTCTTAAAGACTTTCAATAAAACTATATGGCCAGTGTACTAATGTTTTATAAGTCAAATAATATTGCCAGTATAGTATTAAATTTAACTCTGATCAGAGTATGATGATTTAGATATTTTTATAAGTTCCTTAATTTTACTTCATGAAATAAGTTATGCAAAACTTTAGAATAGTAGAGGTGATGAGAAAGAATATACAAAGTTATCCCTCACTGACTTATATATTTTGTTCTCTTCTTAGGTCTTTTTCTTTTGATTGTTATGATTATAATAGTAGAATACTTCTTAGATGAGTAATTACTGAGAATCACATTTCCTTTTTTAAAAAAAATTTGGATCACTATTTATAAAATATCAACACATTTAGGAAGGAACTTTGGGAAGAATTTTTACTCGAAATCTGTAGCTGAACATGTTTTCCATTGAATATAGATAAACAATATCTTTAGTAATAAATATACAGTTGTAACATTTTCACATCATGAATGAAAGACACATTGTCATATTACACCATACCGGTATGTTCAGCTGCTTACAACAATGCCAGTTGTTTTAGAAGTATGTCCCATTTTACACTATTCTCTCAATATCAATGGACTCAATTCCCCAATAACAGGCACAAGCTAACAGAGTGGATATGAAAACAGGATCCATCATTCTGCTGCATACAAGAAACACACCTCAACATCAAAGATAAATATTGCCATAATGTAAAGGGTTTGACAAAGATTTTCCAAGCAAAGAAATCCAAGAAGCAAGCTGGTATAGCCATTCTCATATCTAACAAAATAGAACTCAAACCAAAATTAGTCAAAAACTATGGGAAGAACAGTTCATACTCATCAAAGGAAAAATTTATTAAGATGGTGTGTCAATTCTGAGATACTTCAGAGTGAAAACACATTTGTTTTTTTGACTAGATACTACCGTATATATTTTGTGAAATGTCTATATTTCTTTTTTAAATTATTCTTCTCTCATATGTTATATACCAACTGTAGTTTCCTTATTTCACTTCTCCCAGTCCCTTCCCCCACATCCATTTCTCTTCCTTTTTCCTTCAGAAAAGAGTTGACCTCCCAGGGATAACAACCAAATATGGCAAAACAAGTTACAGTAAGAGTAGGCACAGTCATATCAAGCCTGAACGAGACAAATCAGTAAGAGAAAACAGTTACTACAGGCAAGCAAAAGAGTCACAAATACCTCTACTCCCACTGTTAGGAGTTCCATAAGAGCACAAGCTATACAATCCTTTTAGTTGTCATCACCATCATTATCTATAATGTTTATATGTTCCATTTTGCTTAACCTAATTTAGAATATGACTTGATTAGGAGAGTAGATTAGTAGTTAAATGACTTTACCTGGAAAAAAAATGTGATCAATAGCTGTAAGACACCATTGAGAGACCTCAGAAATGACCCTATCTAAATCTAGCTTTGCCAGTGAATGAGTTTATGGAGTTTACTTAAATAACGTTGGTGAGGGATTGCCTTCTGGAAGGTATACCACCCAAGAAGAATCCCCCTTCTTCCAACCAGAAGAGATAGCAAACCAACAGCTTCATTTCATTTGTCTTTTTTTTTTAAACCAAAATTTCTGACAATTTAGAGGGTAACGATGAGGATATTGTTAACGAGGTAAATTCTTGTGTTAATTTCTTATCAGGAAAGCTCCAGCCTCCTTCTCCTGGGCAGTTTCATGCCATAATGCCCGAATCAAAGGTCATGCATCAGTAGTGACATCCTGCTTACAAGCCTGTCTTATACATGGTACTTTCAGCAAGTAGGTTTTGTTTTCTAGTCTGTAAAATATTTTAGGTGTCCTACTACTCACATGATTTGTTCCACTAATCAAAGACTTATACCATGCAATGCAACATGAAAACATATGAACTTTCTGGGATTTTCCTCACTCTACCTTCATATCAGGCATCACAATTTCATGTCTTATCACTCATATCAGGGATAATGTAAATTCTAGCATATGAAAAGTAGTAAGGTTGAATACGTTATGTTGTTCTCCCAGATGTCCCACACTCTGGTGACTTAGCTTTGCTTTTCTGCATCACTACCCAGAGAATGGGCTATGCATCTCCTTTCAAACTCAACTTTGTTTTGGTTGTGTCCCTGTTTGGATACCAAGTGCGGTGTGTCATGTCCTGGGACAACATGAACAAATATTTATTTAACCCAGGTAGAACAAACACAGGTAATTGCAGATATGATTCCACCTCTCATACTTAGGGTTCTATTGTTGTGGTAAAACATTAGCCAAAAGCAACTTGTGGGGGAAAGGGTTTATTTCATCTTAAACTTCCACATCACAGTCCATCATCAAAGCAAGTAAGAGCAGCAACTCAAGGCAATGAATGATATAGAAGTCATGGAGGAATGTTGCTTACTAGCTAGCTCATCCTGCCTTTTTCTATCACCAGCTCCCTGGGGGTGACCCTGCCATAGTGATCTGGACCCTCCTCTGTCAATTCCCAACCAAGTACAGTCTTGCACAGAGGCTAATCTGGTGGGGATATTTTCTCAGTTGAATTTCCCTCATTCAAAATGATTCTAGCCTGTGTCAAGGTGACATACAACTGGCCAACACAGCACTGAAGACTTGTGAACTGGAGAGTTTAATTCAAATTATATATAGGTGCATAGGTGAGGGCTTACTTACAGCATCATGAATAAATCATGGATGGCTTTTTCTGAGAATAGTCTCCCTGACTCCAGTTATTGCTAAACACTTAGATATCCTAAGGAATTTTGTACCTACTGCCTGGAGTGGTTATGACCTGCCTTGTACACTGCATTATGAATCCCATGATTCCCCCCCCCCCCCAGCCCCAAGATACTATGAGGAGATTCTAATAGGCCCTGCATCTCTGGGTCTCATGCAAGTAGTCACAGCTGCCCTGAGTTCAGGGTAACAACAGCCATGCCATGGTCAGAGGACAGAGTTCTACAGTAGAAGTTATCTTGACTTTATCTCTTTTTTTTACATGGTCATTGCTGGTTTGAAATTTTCAAAAGACGTAAGTCATAAAGCAGAGAATTAAACAAGTTACAGTGATCTTGGAAGTCCCAGTTTCTTTCATTAAGTATTAACCAATAGTTATGTCTGATATTTGATTGCCTCACAATCTCAGAATGTATGTATGGTAATTCTTTAAAATGTTTCTCCTTTTTGATATGTTATAGTTCTTGCAAGTAATTACTCAGAGATTTATTTGATCAATAAAAGTACAATGGTTGATCCATAGAGATTCCAATACAAATAGGTAAAGGCACCAAAGAAACCAGCTATGGCGAGCCTCCGCACAATCAGCTGTCGCTCTAGGAAAATGGGACTTGGATAATCTGCTGATAATAATCACAATGACTTCCTGAACCAAATCAAAATCATTGTCCTTTTTTAATGCTAGCTACATTTTAGTCCTCAGTACACAGGTCACCAGAGAGCACAGCTGTAGGTTATTTCTATCAAACCAAACAGATCTGTTTGACAACACTGGAAGAATTAAACTAGCCATGTTGCATAGCAAGTAGCTAGGATAATAAGTAGACTAGATTCTCTGCCATTGTTACTAATACTCAGTTCAATGTTAATAAGTTTTGAAATTACTTGATGATGATATTACAACCAATAGTAATAGTAACATCATATCATCATTCATGTATCTATTTTTTTCAGTATTTATTACACAGATTTTTTATTTTATTAATGCAATTGTTTTGCAAGAAAAGTTTTCATTGCTAAACAATATAATATTTGCTGTAGTAGTTTTGAACTAGCAATTTGTCTATGGATTGAGATTTTCATAAACAATATTGAATACCGAAACCTAAACTTTCAAAGACTGTTCTATGTGCTTTAAAGTGTGATGTCTTTACACTGAAAATTTTTCATCCCCGTTCACAAAAATTTCCTGTTTAGGTTTCAGAATCACAGCCTCATTTTTAAAAATTCCCTTTGCATCACATATACTCCTTATCATTTTAATTTTTCTATGTTTACGTCAAAGTATTACCGCTTGACATTGTTTTGTTGTGAAAATACACACAAGCATCCCACAGAAAAACAACTAGTGCAAAGGCATCAGATCCTCCTCGATTGAGCTCTCGCGTCAAGCAGATCACTTTTTAAAATTATTTTTTCTGAACTGGGGAAAGAATTAATGTTTTAAAATACTGATTTACTATAAATATAACTCATACCTTATCAGTTCATTCATTTAAATAGTTCAAACCAATAATAAGCTAATATGAACATAGAATGTGTGACTGCTCACACCATATGCTTTAGAACATTTCATTGCGCTACAGGAAATCTCCAACACCAAGGTGGTCAGTACTCATCCTCTCTTTCCCATCATCCTCTCTTCTCCAAAGCCTGACCAGTAGATGTTTAACTTTTGCTGGGTATATATTTTCCTGTGCTAGTAAGGATGCAAGTTTCACACTTCGTTTTTGAACTGGTTGCTTAGCCATTATAGAAAGGTATATGTGTATTTGCACACATAGCCAGACATATATGTGTAAATACATAAAATTTTAAAGAAAGTAAAACAAATTCTACAAACCATACACATAGAAAATTCCAAGGACTTAACAAGGCAAATACCATGACCAATGGGCTTGGAAAAATATGTAGATACATGCACAGGATGATATGAATTATACAGTTTAGTCTGTAGGTACATATTTTTAAGTGTATTCACCTTCCAGTATTTTCTATAAATTAAAAATTCTAATAAAAAGACAGATACTGATAGACAAAAGCTTGTCCACTGTATCACATCTGAAATTTTTTCCAAAAGAAGAAATTAAGACACATAATAGACTTCCTGTAAGTGCATTTTTGAGTACAGAGGATGAAGTATTCCCGATGCTACAGTTTTACTTGAAATTATAAAACAAAAGCAAAGGCCAGATAGATATATATCTTGCCTTGCAATAAGTAAGATTCTAACTATAAAATGAAAGTAGAATGCATATGGATACCTCTTATTAAATTCTATTTTTTTCATACTTGATTTTTTTCTGAATAAAGTGCTAGAAATAGCCAATACATTTTTGTGGTAATTGTTGAGATTTGTTACGCTGAACTTTTGAGTCATCTGGATATATAAAGATCTGATACACTGTTGTGTGGGTTAAAACAGAGAGGTGATGCGAGGGAGAAGTCATGCCTCTCTGCCACCTCTTTGCAGTGGGACATGAGAAGATAGCTCGGCCATCTGAGAGATGTTCCAAGGCTCTGAAGAGCATCATTTGGAGACATATTATGACCAGCGTCAACACAGTGCTTCATCTTTCTGAAAAATATATTCATATTTTTCCTATTTTTGGAAAACATCTGAAAGTCAAGGCTTTCATACTTCGGTTGTGTGTGCATCTCAGGATGCAAATGTATTCACTGTCAGTGAAAACAGAATGTACTTAATGCACATAGATGCATAGTCTTTCATGGTTTTGGAGAAAATCTTGAAATCTGCATAGCTTCACACTACCTGCACCAGCTTTGCTTAATCTGGGATCACATGACCTCCTCTCGTTGGCCTCCTTTCAAGCTTTACTAGTATGTCATAAACACAATTAGAATCTTCACATTAAAATTCTTGAAAATAAACAAACTATTTCGCATTATGAGCCCAGGCTTTTGTGCTTTTTATTATCAATTTATTTGTGTGATATGTGTGTGTGTGTAGTGTGTGCTCACCTGTGTGTGAAAGAACTACATTTGTGCACATCACTGCAGAAGCCAGAAGAAACATCATGTGTTCTGCCTTGTCATTCTTTTTCTTGTATCTTTTTTAGGGGGGCGTGGGGTTGGTTATTTTATTTATTTACATTTCAAATTTTGTCCACCTTCCCGGTTTCCCTTCTGCGAACACCCACACCATTCCCTTCTCTTTGCCTTTAAGAGAGTACTCCTCCAACCACCTACCCACTCCTCCCTCACCCATCTAGCATCCCCTTTCTCTGGGACATCAAGTCTTCACAGGACCAAGTGCCTTCCCTCCCAATGATGCCAGATAAGGCCATCCTCTGCTACATATGTAGCTGGAACCATGGCCCCATCTATGTGTACTCTTTGGTTGGTAGTTTAGTCCCTGGAAACTCTGGTGGTTCAGTTAGTTGATATTGTTGATGTTAGAACTAGTCTTGTGGCCAGGAAGCCCCAGCATTCTCTTTGTACCCTCATTTTTCCTAGCTCTCGGGCTATAGGTGAAAAGCAACATACCTGGATTTTTCTATGGGTACCAGAGATTTAATCTTAAGTTCTCATGGCTGCACACCATGAGCAGTTTTCATCTGTACCATCTCCCTAGCCACACACTATGTTTTCATGATGAATTTTCTTTGAGTTATACAGAATATAACTACCTGTATTTGGGAAGAATAGCAAGGTCCTCACCATAATATCTTGGGTATTTTACTTTCTGTAGTCAAGTGGTTTCATATTACTTTTCTGAAATTGCCTTATTAATGGCCTTGACATAGTATTTTACACCTTTAAGTTCCAACTTTCTTATCTTTAAATTGGGGATAAGAGCTAACTCAGTAGAGATCATAAATTTTTAATAAGGTAGTAAAAATAAACTTTTCCATCTCATTTTTCTTGATTTAGCCATTAATGGCACTAGTTGGAAAAATATAAGTTCCAAATAATTATTAGATTTTTTCACCTCATTGGCTAAATATGAAATTAATTTTAAATTAATTTGACTGTAAGTGAAAGAAACTTGCTATAGTGTTAATTTTCAGCTATTGAGCATGTATTCAAGGGCTAAAGATTGAAATTTTAAAATAATTACAGTTGCTTGAGGTAGTATTTATGACATAATTGAATTGTAAGGACTTTTTGGCTTATGAAACTATGCTCAGCATATATTTCATAGATCTGTGATTTGAAGAAGTGAAAACCAAGATGTGTTGGTATCAAGGTCACAATAGACATCAGTTAATAAGACAATGTATATATGAGTTAAAAAATTTGGCTTGTTAATTATATACATTTGTCTAGGAACATAATTGTATTGATTTATTTAATCATCGTATTTTTGGGGACTAGCACAGCATCATTTTCTTTGTTTCTATTCTCTTTTCCTACTATTTTGACAATTTCTAAATATCTAATATATATCCCAATATCTGAAGCAATATATTTTTAATAAATATTTTATCACCTTAAAACATTAAATGACATAATATAATATAGTTATTCAGAATATTCCCTTCCAGAGAAACCTTATCTTCCACTTGTGCTTAAAAGTAATTTAGTTTTTATTATGTACAACTTATTTAAGTGTGTGTATTTTATAATGACAATAGTTAATTTAGTTTACTTTAAATAATTTAAAAATTATTTCTGTATCAAAAGTTAACTTTTCTCTTGATGAAATATATCATTGAGATATTTTCTTTATTATTATGTTTTTATTATTTAAAACATTTAAAATTTAAATATATTTTTGATTATATTCTTCCCCTCATTGAGATTTTTTTAAAGTCTCAGTAAGTGTGCACTAGTAAAGTCTTTGTTGTTTTCTATTCTACCTTGTCTACTCTTTTAATCAAATAATAGTATCACAAATCGATGATTTCTTTTTAAGAGAGCTGACTGGTACATCTGTAAAACTACTTTCTCCCCTAAGATTTAGGGGGTCTTAGGAGAAGAGCTGACAGAAAGATTATAAATGAGAGGAATGTAGAGCTGGGCTGGAGAGTCAATCTCCAAGAAATATCAGGGAATCTACGTCCATGTTATATCACCAACATGACTACATCAACAAGTCTTGAACAATGTTGACACAAGTAGCCAATGTAATTAGCAAGGGGGGATCTTATGAGGCCTCAAAGTCAGACAGAGAACTACAGGTAACCAAGCAATACTGAGAGTGGTTGAAATAGTTTTCCCAAGGAAGAGCCTCCAGTTTGGTTATTCAATACCAAGTGTTATATTCTGGAGCCGTACAAACAGAAGTAGCATTACATAGATTGCACATGTTGTAGTAATATATGTAGAAATTCATACACATCAACAACAGTTGAAGAAACAGAGATCATGAATTTGAGAGAGAGCAATGGAGTGCATGATGGGAAGGGTTGAAGAGAGAAGAAGAGGACAGGAGGAATGAAGGAGCTATATTTTAATTAAAAATGCTTAAAAATAAATAAAAAAGTGGACAGTTGATATAAAGAGATGATTCCATAATTATCTGGACTAGAAATTCCTTCCATCATTAGTTTATGATCAGTTCTTTTAATCATAATCATAATATCAGATCTTTGCAAACATAGAAAACAAAAATAATTTTGTAAACCAAACTTTTAAAATATTTTAAAAATAGTTGAAGTTATAATTATATCAACCTTTTTCTTTTTCCTTTATTTTTCTTGCTTCCAATCCATTGTAAGCACTTCCTTGCTTTCTCTCAAATTCATGGCATTTCTTTTGAGTTTTTTTCTTTTTTCTTTTTAATGTTTTTTAATCAAAATAGGATTACATCACTGAGTCCCTCCTTGATACCCTTCTTCAAGTCTTTCCTATACATTTACCTTCAAATAGCCAACTCTTTTGATTATTATTGTTACACACACACACACACACACACACACACACACACACACACCTTGCAGAGTTCATTTTTGTTCTGTCTGTAGGGTTTCGGGGCTGACCACTCTGCACTGTACAACCTGTCAGGGACCATCCCCGAGAGAGGCTCTTTCCCCTTCTCTCAGCCACCACTAATTCTTTGTTACAGGTGGGTCTCTGTGAGACTGACTTCTTACACATTTACTTATCCCTTGATATCTTCTTTTAGTTTGGTTTATACAGCCATGTTTTAGGAAAGACTCATTCACAACAGGCTTCCAGATATTCTGGCGTTTACAGTCTTTTTGTCTGAAGATTATAATTTTAACTATGTTTGCTTTTTAGTCAAGTAATTGGATAATGAACTTTATCATGAAGAATTTCTAAATTATGAGTAAAAAAAAAAATCATGATTCTCTGTATTCGAATTTGCCTGTCTTTTCCTTCTGTTTCCTACTGTCTTCTGCTTCGTGAAACATTCATCTCAGAGTTGAAGGTTTCAAAAAATATTTAAAAAGAGATTTTTTTTTTAAAAAATAAACCCTTTTAAAAAGATTTATTAGCTTTTATTTGTAACAATGCATGTGCCTGCTTGAGTTTATGCGCACTTGTATGAAGAAGCCTAGGAAACTCAGGAAAAGGATCCCTTTCTCCTGAACTGGATTTACAGGGGATGGTGTACGGGCATCTGGATGCTGGAAGCAACATGCAGGTCTTCTGTACTCCAGTTTTGAGATTTTAATTAGCTCGTTTCCTCTTCCACTTTCTCCTTTCAAAAGGTCCTATGTATCCCTCCACATGGCCTTTTCAAATTCATGGTCTCCTTTTTTTTTTTTTTTTTTTTAATTTATTTATCATCATCACATGCATGGGTACATTTGTCTATTCACATATTTTCCTAATTATAATTTGCTCAGTCAGTTTTTATGTAATTACCTGCATGTATATTTTCATGGCTGACCATCTGGTTCCCAGGAGGAAGATCACTTCTCCCATTCTGGGCATTGTTGAGTTACCAGCAGTTCTTTGTATAGGGTTGACTGCTGAGCCATTTTTCTGAAGCGGCTTTCTTTTCAATGTGTAAAGGTGTGTGTGTACCATGTGACTTTCTTGTGTCTACAGCAGAATTAAGAGAGATTTAATCCAGTGGGACTGGAGTAACACATAAACAAGTGTTCTTAACCCCTGAGCTACTTTTCCAGCCCCAGAGGGATTAAAAGCAAAACAAAACCCAAAACATAATGAATTGACATATAGTGAGAATATAAAAGATTAATAATTAAAATTAAATCTTTATTAATGTGGTATAACGATGGAGAAAATGAATAAATTGTATAATTCCAGAAGCATAAATTGAATTTGATTCCTAATCTTGATTATTTCAATCAAGGCCTTCTATTATCTTGGGAGAAAACAATTTTCATAGCATATAATTGAAAAGGCATAAACTGTTCTTAAGAAATGGAATGGAATTGAGCAACATTCAGATGATTTCAATTAGGACTCAACTTTGATAGTGATTTCAAATTGCCTTTGTTGTGGTCACGTTCAACGGGTCTACTCTGAGCAGTTCCTGTCTTCTATCATCACTTTTAGATGTAAGGGTCAAGATTAATGGAATAGTACACTGTTTTTATCTAAACTGTCTTCTTAATGATGCTCTAAAAAGGCTAAAGCAGACAGTAGGATTAGATTTTGTGTAGGTGCCATAATACATGAACATATATAAGCATTATTTACAGAACAAAGGGCACACTGAAGCATACTTGGATGAATAGGGTTTTCCTGTATTTGATTTGAACTGATAGAATTCAGTTCAAACTGAATGGAATTTGAATTGATAGAACTTATTTACTCATGGATAGATAGATTTATTATATATGAACTTGAAGAAAAACAATATTTTTGCCTGTCCCTCCGGAGCTTATGTTTCATTGTCCAAAGGTGCTATATATGAACTTTATATGTAACTCATTATCTGAAAATCTCTTTGTTCCTGTGTTTCCTTTTCAAGCTCCTTATTCTATCATTAATTTATCAATGACTTAATTACAAGTAAGAACGAAGAATAGATTGAGAATACTGTCATAGTTTATTTTTAAAGAATGATCCTAAGAGTACAAAAATAAAATACCAATTTCTCAAGGTTCAGAAAACAGACTGTCTATATCATAGCATGAATCTGAGTGTTCAAACTGTAGTTTTAAGCTCTATACTATATGGTTCTGCAAGCACTCTGTGTTCAAGTGTTTGTTGGCATCACTCTATAGAAAAAGTCAGTTGATACCTGGCTTGGAATTTATTAAACTAATGTCCAGGGTGTGAACACCAGGAACACATGGTCCAGTGTTTCCACACACAGAATGTTCTTGTTTTCAATCTTTATTTTTGTGTTCCTGACCAGCAATCACAAACATCTTCATCAGGAACAGTGTTAGCATTTAAAAACATTGGCTGATATCAGAGCAATAGGAAAACTTGTCCTAAGTACATGAATCCATCTCTCCCTTCTTTAAAAATTATGTGTTTACTTTCCAACACGATGTCAGCCCTTCCTCTCCTCCCAGTACCCACTCACGCAAATTTTTCACCCATTAAACTTTCCTGTTCTCTTTTGTTCTCCTCTCCACACATCAAGTCACTGTGGGACTAGGCACATCCTCTTCCACTTAAGCCAGACAAGGAGGTCCATTTAGGAGTGGGAGATCCATAGACAGGCAAAAGGCTTAGGGACAGCCCCTGTTCCAGCTGGGCGACCTGCATGAAGACCAAGCTGTCCATTTGCTACATATGGATAGAGGCCCCAAGGTCCATCCTGGGCTAACTCTCTGAAAGCCTCCAAGGGTCCAGGTAGTTGACTCTGCTGGTCTTCCTATGGAGTCCCTGTTCTTTTACGGTTCTTTAATCCCTCCCCCAACTCTTCCAAAAGACTCCCAGAACTCCCTCTAACATTTGGGTGAGAGTATCTGCATCTCTTTCCATTGCCTGCTGATGGAAACTCTCAGAGAACAGCTATGCTAGGTTCTTGTCTGCAGGCATAACAGAATATTGTTAATAGTGGCTTTTGCCCTTGGGGTTGGTCTTACTTTGGGGTGGGTCTTACTTTGGGGGCAGTCATTGGTTGGCCATTCTCTCAGTCTCTGTTCTATACTTGTCCTGCACATTTTATAGGTAGGACACATTTTGGGTGTAAGGTTTTGTGGGTAGGTTACTGTTATCCATTTACTGGGAGTCCTGCCTGGTTACCAGAAATGGTCACTTTAAGATCCATATCCCACACTGCCAGGTATCTCAGTTGGTGTTGTCCCCATAGACCCTCTTGGGCTATTCCCCATCCCAATTCTCTGGCATGTCCTAGAGATTTGCATCTCCTCCCCCATCAATCTCCCTTATCTTTCCCTATACATATGATCTCCCCCTACCCCACTTCTTTTCCCTCCCCATTCTTATTCCACACAGTTCCCTCCTTCCATCAACCTCTGATATTTATTTTGTTTTCCCTTCTAAGAAAAATTCAACCATCCTCCCTTGGAACCTCCTTTTTATTTGACTCATTTGGGACTGTTGACTATAACATGTTTTTTTCTGTACTTTATTTCTAATATCCACTTATAAGGGATTACAAACCATACATGTCGTTTTGGATCTATGTTACCACACTCAGGATATTTTCTAGTTCCATCCATTTGACTGAAAACTATAATGACCTTGTTTTTAATGGCTGAGTAGTATTACACTGTGTAGATATACCACATTTTCTGTATCCCTTCTCCAGTTTCTTCTCCAGTTTCTTCTCCAGTCTCTTTATTTCTAATATCCACTTATAAGGGATTACAAACCATACATGTCGTTTTGGATCTATGTTACCACACTCAGGATATTTTCTAGTTCCATCCATTTGACTGAAAACTATAATGACTTTGTTTTTAATGGCTGAGTAGTATTACACTGTGTAGATATACCACATTTTCTGTATCCCTTCTCCAGTTTCTTCTCCAGTTTCTTCTCCAGTCTCTTTATTTCTAATATCCACTTATAAGGGATTACAAACCATACATGTCGTTTTGGATCTATGTTACCACACTCAGGATATTTTCTAGTTCCATCCATTTGACTGAAAACTATAATGACCTTGTTTTTAATGGCTGAGTAGTATTACACTGTGTAGATATACCACATTTTCTGTATCCCTTCTCCAGTTGAGAGATGTCTAGGTTGTTTCTAGTTTCTAGCTATTATGAAGAAAGCTGCTATGAGCATAGTTGAGCAAGTGTTCTTATGGCATGACGAAGCATGTTTTAGGCATATGCCCAAAAGTAGCAAAACTGGATCTTGAGGTAGCACTATCTCCAATCTTCTGAGAAACCACCAAATTTATTTCTAGAGAAGCCAAAACCATACAATGGAAAGGGGTGAGCATCTTCAACTAATAGTGCTGGTTTAACTGAATGTCAGCATTTAGAAGAATTCAAAGAGATCTGTATTTATGACCCTGCACAAAACTCAATTCCAAATGAATCAAAGACATAAATGCAAAACCAAGTACACTAAGTCTAATAGAACAGAAAGTGGGGAACAGCCTTGAACTTGCTGATACAAGAGACGAATTTATGAACAGGACACTAATGGCTCAGGCATTAAGATAAACAATTTGTAAATGGGACTTTATGAAACTGAAAAGCTTCTACAAGTTAAAAGGCACAGTTATTAGGACAATATGGCCGCTTACAAATTTGGAAAAGTTCTTCACCAACTCTACATCTGGCATAAGGTTAATATCTAAAATATGTGAAGAACTTAAGAAGTTAAACATCAATAATTTCAATAAGACAAGTAGGAAATAGGGTACAGAGCAAAACAGAATTCTCAAATGACTGAGAGGTGCCTAACCTAAGGAAATGTTCAATGTCATTAGTCATCAAGGAAATACAAATCAAAACATCTCTGAGATTCTGCCTTACGCCCATGGGAATGGCTAAGATAAAAGTACTCGGCCAGCACACACTGGAAAGGTTGTAGAGGAAGGGAACACTCCTCCACTGCTGGTGGGAGTGAAAACGTGTCCAGCCACGCTGGAAACGAATACATTTCTTAAGTCAAATACTCACGATCATGTTTCTGTAGCTAACTTGTTTCTTCATGAGGAACCAAAAGTGATATAAAATTATGAATGAAATTAATTACTGTAAGTTATACAACCATTATGATTCATAAACCACATTGACTTTGTTGTCTATTCTGAAACACTCAAAGGTATATAGGATTATTAAATGTATGCTCATTATTAATAATATAAATTGAAATTTGAGAAGGATGGAAACTTATTTTAGGATATTTAACTGGAAGACCTGGATGAGATCTTTCAGGTATCACGCCAGAGATCTTTTAATTCTTTTAGTTCTTTGGTGAAAATTAAAGCTAATTATTTCAATACATTAATATCAAATATTTTATTGGAAAATATGAGTTGCCTGAAGTAAAGTCATATATATTTATTTAAATATTTCTCATTTCTTAATAGAAACTCGCTGATTCTAGCCCTTGGTCACAGCTAGATTCCAATTTTGAATTGGCATTTTAAATTGAATTAACTTTAAAGATAGTCTTCTATAGTTTGGTTAATGATTCATGGGAAAAGTTTGATGTTGGTAGAAAATAGCTTGGGAATAGTCTAGTTGAGTCTAGGATGGGACTTGAAAGGTGCAACGTAAAGACATTTTATTTATCTATTCTCTCTGTGTGTCTAATGACATGGGAATTACGAGAGTTTACTCTTTTTTTTATTTTATTTTATTTTATTTTTTTTTTTCAAGACAGGGTTTCTCTGTATAGCCCTGGTTGTTCTGGAACTCACTCTGTAGACCAGGCTGGATTCGAACTCAGAAATCCACCTGCCTCTGCCTCCCGAGTGCTGAGATTAAAGGCGTGCGCCACCACGCCCAGCTAGAGTTTACTTTTTGATGCTAACATTATCAGTTAAAGTACATGTTCCCAGGTAAAAACATCTGCCATTTATAGATTTTATTTTCAATGATGTTTGTCAGTAACCTGAAATTTATCTGAATTTATACCTCTTCTAGAAAAGCTTTTGGGGACATCATGACACCCGTATTTTATCTGAAGCAAACTTTTAAATTTGTACACACTTAGAATATTATATATAGTCATAAAAACATATATTGCAAGGTAACAAATTCAATAGAACACAATAAGGTTATGATCCTTTTGTATCTGAATTTCTTGGTGACACATGAAGAATTTGTTTTTCTTTTAGCCCAACACTAAAACAGACGAAAGAAACAACCCCTTCACATGTAGCTTGGTAAACCAATGGGTTTGTATACTACAAAACATGACTGAGGTTTCTGTGTAGGAACATGAGGGATGCAAAGGAGCTGCTTCTCTGAATATCAAACCCTACTAGGGGTGATGAGTCATGAAGGTTGCCTTTCTGAGACCTCCTGCACAACCTTAGGCAGCTCCTTGACCAGCAGCAATTTACTCTTCTGAACCCTCAGTAAGTAGCCACACAAATCTTATAGATTTCTCCTGAGTTCTTCTAACGTCCTGTATTACCAGGCACTGCCCCACCTTCTAGAAGGGAATACTTCAATTTAGAGGACATAGCTACACAACAGGCCACCCCTTTGCCCAATGGTTCTTATATTCTAACTGTCCATTTAACCTTACAGGAGGAAAATTGATGTCTGACTATATTTTCTTCCACTTATGACTAAGTCTTGGAGCACTGTGTCACAGCAACAGGTATATATTCTCAGCAGATAAACCATTTATGAATTCCACAGTACTCAATACCAATTAGGCAAAAAGAGTTTCTTTCTGTATCTGAAATTGACAGCACCAGTATACTTCAGGTTTAAACTCAAATTTGGAAGACAATTTGACAGATATGCTCATCTCTCAAGAAAACAGTATCCTTGGACAGTAGAAAAACATATGCAGAATACTCTAAGACTATAACATCTATTCATAGTTGTCAACTTGACTACATCTGGAATTAACTGAAATGCAATATGCTGGGCACACCTGTGAGAATTTTTTTTTTGATTGGATAATTTGAGGTGCAAAGATACACCTTAAATCTGGGCCACAGCTTTGCATGAAGAACATGGAAGAAGGAAACTTTTGTTCTCAGCCTATTTGCCCTTGCTCTTGCTGGCAAGTTTCTTCTTTCACTGGAATTAGAGCTTACTTCTTTGGAATTCCATTGTATATTGAAGAACAGCTGATAGATCTTGCCTTCTAGACCGAACGACTACTATATTCTTGAATTCTCTGTAGGAAGAAAGCTATCAATAGGAATATTTGGACCACTGCCTGTAAGACAATAATAAATCCTGTTTTCAGAGACACTGAAATTGATAGAGGAGAAAGTAGGGAAAAGCCTCGAAGATATGGGCACAGGGAAAAAATTTCTAAACAGAACAGCAATGGCTTGTGCTGTAAAATCAAGAATTGACAAATGGGACCTCATAAAATTGCAAAGCTTCTGTAAGGCAAAAGACACTGTCAACAAGACAAAAGGGCCACCAACAGACTCGGAAAGGATCTTTACCAATCCTAAATCAGATAGGGGACTAATATCCATTATATATAAGGAACTCAAGAAGACGTACTCCAGAAAACCAAATAACCCCATTAAAAAATGGGGCACAGAACTAAACAAAGAATTCTCAACTGAGGAATATCGAATGGCTTAGAAATACCTCAAAAAATGTTCAACATCCATAATCATCAGGGAAATGCAAATCAAAACAACCTTGAGATTCCACCTCATACCAGTCAGAATGGCTAAGATCAAAAATTCAGGTGACAGCAGATGCTGGTGATAATGTAGAGAGAGAGGAACACTCCTCCATTGTTGCTGGGACTGCAAGCTTGTAAAACCACTCTGGAAGTCACTCTGGTGGTTCCTCAGAAAATTGGATATAGTACTACCAGAGGATCCAGCAATACCTCTCCTAGGCATATATTCAGAAGATGTTCCAACTGGTAATAAGAACACATGCTCTACTATGTTCATAGCAGCCTTATTTATAATAGCCAGAATCTGGAAAGAACCCAGATGTCTCTCAACAGAGGAATGGATACAGAAAATGTGGTACAATGGAATACTACTCAGCTATTAAAAACAATGAATTTATGAAATTCCTCGGGAAATGGCTGGATCTGGAGGGTATCATCTTGAGGGAGGCAACCCAATCACAAAAGAACTCACATAATATGCACTCACTGATAAGTGGATATTAGCCCAGAAACTTATAATACCCAAGATACAATTTGTAAAACACATGAAACTCAAGAAGAAGGAAAACCAAAATATGGATACTTCACCCCTTCTTAGAATTGGGATCAAAACTCCCATGGAAGGGGTTACAGAGACAAATTTTGGAGCTGAGATGAAAGGATGGACCATCCAAAAACTGCCCCACCCAGGGTTTCATCCCATAATCAGCCACCAAACACAAACACTATTGCATACACAAGCAAAATTTTGCTGAAAGGACCCTGATATAGCTGTCTCTTGTGAGGCTATGCCAGTGCCTGGCAAACACAGAAGTGGATGCTCACAGTCAGCTATCAGATGGAACACAGGGCCCCCAATAGAAGAGCTAGAGAAAGTACCCAAGGAGCTGAAGGGGTCTGCAACCCTACAGGTGGAACAACAATATGAACTAACCAGCATCCCCAGAGCTTGTGTCTCTAGCTGCATATGTAGCAGAAGATGGCCTAGTCAGTCATCATTGGGAAGAGAGGCCCCTTGGTCTTGCAAACTTTATATGCCCCAGTACAGGGGAACACCAGGGCCAAGAAGGGGGAGTGGATGGGTAGGGGAGCAGGGGCGGGAGTGTATAGGGGACTTTGGGCATAGCATTTAAAATGTAAATGAAGTAAATACCTAATAAAAATTGAAAAAAAACATTAAAAAAATGTTACCATAAATCACTTATGAATAAGACCTTTCTAAATGGAAACATATGGGAATTCAAATAAAACAACTCCCTAAACAGCAATGTGAATATTTAATCTTAGATATCCAAGGATATTATAAAGAAATTATTTTCTTTATGCCACTTATAATGGCAGTCAAATATTTTAATTTTTTCCTATGATTAAAACAAATTATTTCTCAAAGAATAATTATGATGCTGAATCTATGAGCTAAAGAGATTGGTGGCAATGTAGGAAATTATCTAGAATAAAGTTTGTAACTGCAAACACTTGAAGTGTTCAATGATTGAATTTATTAAATTCTGAAAGGTGTGATTTTTTAGTGTAATTCATTGGTTGTTTACCAATAAAGACACAATAAATATACTCTTACAAGTGTGGTGACTTGCATGATAAATGGCTGCAAAGGGCTCTCATGTATGGATGTTTGGCCCTTAATTGATGTTGCTTTATGGGAAAGTAATAGATGATTACTGGAGAAAGTACATCATTGAAGTGGACCATGAGAATTTGTAGTTGTGCCCCAACTTCCCACTTTATTGTTTGCAGTTGAATATCTGGTCAATTTGCTCAACTTCCTACTTAAGCTGCTTGCTGCAATTGTGAATTTTAGCTCTGGAACTCTAGGCCAACATAAACTATTCTATAATTACATTTTGGTTATGATATTTTATCATAGCGACAAAGATGAACTAATACAGTAAGTGACTAAAAATGCCAATAGGCTTATTAATAATTCAACATTTGGACAATGTAGTTGGGGTTTATATTGCTCAGAGGAGACACCATGACCATGGCAACTCTTATAAATTAAAACGTTTAATTGGGGCTACCTTACAGTCCAGAGTTTTGTCCATTGTCATCATGGTGGGAAGCAGGGTAGCATCAGAAAGATATGATGCAGGAGAACTGTGGTAGCTGAGAGTTCTGCATCCAGATGTGTAGGCAGCAGGAATAGATAGCGATACTGGTCCTAGATTGAGCTTCTGAAACTTCAAATTTCACTCATAGTGACATCCTAAGAGTGCCATGCCCTGTGGGACTATAGGGACCATTTTTATTCAAACCATCATAGGAAATTTCAAGTAACAAGAAAATCAAAAAATTGGCTTAAGGTGTAATTATTTATCAGTTATCAAGTGCTTGGTCCACAAATACCCCTAATGCTTAAGTAACAACTCATCTTTGGTTCTTTTAGTACCTGGCTGGATACTAATTTTGTAATGTGACTTTTGCTAGGGCAAACTAATGAAATATCTCTTCATCCCAGCAAAGGCACTGACAATAAGCTAAAGGGATAATTCCAGGTATGCCAAACCAGAGAACCAGAGAACAAATTGTCTTTTCTTACAAGAATGTGTGAGGGCTTTGGTGTGTGTATACACACATACACACACATATATGTATGTGTATACACTGTTCATACACTGTTCAAAGTATAGCTAGTCAATTATGTCAGGTCTAACAGAGACGCAGTTCAGATGAGATAGAGCCTCAGTTGTCCACATGGGTCTCAAATCTTCAGGGACAAAAGCAATCTTGATGCCACTTCTAAAGATCTATCAGAAGATGGTAGCCACAGCTGCAGCTCTGTTCTCTATGAAAACAATAGTGTTTCCTTTCCCCACAGGTATCATTATTATCCCTGGCATCATGGGGCTTTAGATGCATTAAGGCCTCAGAACTGCCCGGCAAACTCCCATCTAGCTGGTGAGAAGGGGAGCTACTTCAGTCCAGCTACAAAACCCTGCCATGGCCAGCAATGGCTGCTACTGTTTCATTCATCATCCGTTTAACACTTGTGGTTATACAAGGCTATGTCCAGTCCCAAAAACCCTGGGTACTCTGCAACACACACAGACACACGTGCACACAGACATGCATGCATATGTACATGATGGGGTGGAGAAAAAATGGAGGTTGATTGATCAGCGAGCTTAGGGTCATATCCTATGTATCTTTAGTGGGTTTGATAAGCCAATGATTAAATGTGGTCATTAATGGGCTTTTGGGGGGTTATTTTAAGGTACTTGATTCTTTGAGAAATTCCACTAGTTCATCTTTATCAAGGATAAGTTTGCTGGTTTATTTTTATTTCTGTGTGATTAGTAATACCTTTCTGGTTTATGTATTTGGCAATATTTATCTTAAAATCTAAATTCCTGTGTATAAAACTGGTGATAAAACCTCCAAAAATGTCTTTATTTGCTACAGCTTTTGTTTAGTAGTTTGTTTGCTGTTTTGGCACACATTTGTTTTTCTGATAAAAACTTAGAACATTTTGTTTCAGATTACCTTGAGGTAGGGTCTTTAAGTCTTCTCAGATACTTCTGAGTCTATGTATTCTCTAATTTATAGAAACAATTTCCATAAATTCTCCAGTATATGGCTGTATTAACTCATAAAATGCCTGGAACCAAAAAGGTGGAAGAAGAAATAAACAGAAGAGGGAGGGGGGATGCTGGTCCTTCTAATGCACTACAAGACATTTTAGTCGTAACAAACACACTTGAGAGATGGTTCTGTCCTTTCACTTCTTCTTTCAGAAATGCCAACAGCCATCAGGATCCTGACAATGTTCCTCCTGCCCACTTTACCACCACTTCCTCAAGTTATGTGCACCCACTACAGGAATACTCATTCCATGAGACTGTGGTCTGGGCATAGGGTAAATAATTACAAAAGCCTTGAATCAAAGTAAAATGAAGTGTTGTTGCAAGTATGGGAGTTTTAATTCTATTCTTACAAAATCATGTAAAGTAAATAAAAATAAGATGATATAAAATAACCTCTGCTGCCCCTTCAGACTATTGCAAATATTGTACTTTTTTATCCTCCTAGACACAGGAATTCTTAGACAGTTAAGTAGTAAGTAACGAATAGGATATACTTGTATGTCTTAATTAGGATATACTTGTGTGTGTGTGTGCGTGTGTGTGTGTGTGTGTGTGTGTGTGTGTGTGTGTGTGCACGCGCACGCACAAGTACACATGCACTTTAGGATAAGCAGTCCATGGTGTGTATGTGGTAGAGCACAACTTTCATTGTGTCAAAGCTGTGCTTTATACTCCAGTTTGGCTGACCCATATGAATGCTGGAATTAAGGACATAAGCCACAGCATGCATGTTGGTTCCTGGGCGTCAAACTGAAGTTGCCAGGCTTTTGCAGCAAGGACATTTACCTAATGAGTCAATGTTGGTTATATTGAAATAATCTGAAAACTAATATGTCATTGCCTTTAATGAAATTCTTAATGTGTCAATCCTCCTTATACTCGCTCCAGAGTCCTAAGCCCTCTCTAGGAATCAGTCTACAAACCCTCACGTCCCTGAGAATCCACTGACTCTAGCAATCAGTCAGTCTACAAACCCTCATGACCCTGAGAGTCCACTGACTTTCACTGCACAGAAATCAGGAGATATATTAAGAGATGATTCCCTGAAGCCTAGAGAGTACTCCTGAAATTCACATAATTCAAATGCAAACATGCTCAGTGCTGGGAATAACGAGTTAGATGTGGGGGCTTCTGTCTACTCTCCGTGTCTCTGCTACTCTAATAAAAGGCTCTCAGGGGCTGAAGGCCATGTGTTACCACATCACTTCCTGTCAATCCTACATCTTAATATTTCCATTTCAAGGAAAGTTTGTTACCTTCACTTTTACTAAGGCATTTTAACGGTATAATGACTAAGAGACCATAAATGTCTCATTATCAGGATGATCCTGGGTTCCTTCTGTTTCCTTGCATAATTGTTATTAATGTCATCTGCTCATTGTCCAAAGTGCTGTAGTTTATTTATTTATTTATTTATTTTGATTTTTCAAAACAGGGTTTCTCTGTATAGTCCTGACAGTCCTGGACCTCACTGTGTAGACCAGGCTGGCCTTGAACTCAGAAATCCACCTGTCTGTGCCTCTTGAGAGCTGGGATTATAGGCACATGACACCACTGTCCAGCTCATTTTTTTAAGTGCTGTAGTTATTATATTATATGAAGACTATGTAGCTAGGCAAACTGAGCGTGACAATAGCCGAACTTTTCCACCACACCTACAACATGGATGCTTTAGTTTACTTAAGATACCTTTCCTCTGCTTTTGTTGAAAATAATTTTTTTATTCATACAATACATCCTGATTATAGTTTCCCCTCCTTCTGTTCCTCCAAGTTCCTCCCCACTTTGCCTTCCCTCAAGGTTCACTCCCTTTGTGTTTCTCATTAGAAAGGAATAGGCTTCTATGAGATAAGAACAAGGCATAACAAAACATAATAAATGACATAAAAACCATCGCTTCAAACTTGAGTAAGGCAAACTTACAGGAGGGAAAGAGCCAAAGAGAAGGCACAAGAATCAGAGACCATCCATTTAAACACCCAGGAGTACTCAGAAGTCCCATAAAAATACTAAACTGGGGCTGGTGAGATGGGTCAGTGGGTAAGAGCACCTGACTGCTCTTCTGAAGGTCCGGAGTTCAAATCCCAGCAACCACATGGTGGCTCATAACCATCCGTAACAAGATCTGACTCCCTCTTCTGGAGTGTCTGAAGACAGCTAAAGTGTACTTACATATAATAAATAAATAAATCTTAAAAAAAAATACTAAACTGAAAGCTATGGTATATACTTAGAGGACTGGGCATAGGCCTGTGATTTCACATGAGCTCTGCTCAGTTGACTTAAAGGGCTGTATTCTAATTTTCTCCTTCATCTGCTCTGACTCTTACACTCTTTCTGCCTCCTCTTCAAGGTTTCCTGGAATTTGATGGAGACATCCCATTTAGGGCTACACCTTCCAACACCCCTCCCTCTTTCTGTAATGTGTAGCTGTGGGTCTCTATTTGTTCTATTTGCTGCAAAAGGCCACTTTTCTGAGACAGCCATAAAACCTTTGATTCCTGCCTACAAACTATGCTAAGGTAATGGTTCCACAAAGCTTGTAGGGATAACCAGCCAATCTCTGACTTAACCTATGGACCCCTCCATGAAATGAAATCCATATCTGACACTACTTGAGTGATCAAAAGCAAGAGACAAGGTAACCCAGAGACACAGGGTAAAACTAAACACCACTGGTCCTAAAAAAGTAGTAACAGAATGAGTTCTGTTAACATTTTGATAATCTCATAGATCTGTGACTTATTCAGCTGTTTCAGAAAAGGTTCCTCCTGTAGCAGATAGAACACACAGAGACCCAGAGCCACACATTACAGAAAGAGGGAGGGCTGCTGGAAGGCACAGTCCTAAATGGGATATTTCCATCAAATCTCTCATATCAGAGCCCAGAAAACCCTGAGGAACAGGAGGCAGATACACACACACACACACACACACACACACACACACACACACAGGTCTGTCTGTCTACCTGTCTAAGATATATCTACCTACATATATGTGTACATATACATATAAATCTACATGTACATAATGTGAATAGTATGATGTTTGTGTGTGTTTCTGTGTGTGTAGCCTGAAGAACTCTTTCAAAGACACTACAATATGGGGGTAAAGTTTCCATGTAGGAACCAGTTTGACCTCCCCATATTCAATGAATTATGTGGGTGTTGATTTCAGCAATGAGGATTTGCTGTCGATTTGTAGAGAGCAGACTATTTTCTTTGCTATTTTCTGGACAATTGGGAATTTTTCTCCATGATTATTTGTAGACCTCCTTGGGATCGCTTTCATGTATTTTAGGAAGTTTCCATTGCACTAGCTTTCCATACTACTCCTCAAATGCCTATCAATTCCAGCTGTTTCTCCCCTTATTACCTCATTCAACTCTTAGCCCTTCTCCCTTCCCACTGATACTCACATTCCACCCCACCTACCCCCAGCCCACCTGTAAAATCTATTCTGTTCCTCCCTCCCAGGGACAACTGTATGTTTCTTCTATTCCCTTCCTTATATCTAACCTTTCTGGGTCTATGGATTTTGTACTGGTTATCATTTGTTTAATGGCTGATATCTACATATAAGTGAATACATATCATATTTATCTTTACCTCATGCAGGATGATTGTTTTCTAGTTCCATCCATTTGGCTGAGTTTCAAGATTTTTTTTTTTTTTACTAGACAACTGAGTAATTCTCCATTGTGTAAATGATACCACCTTTTCTTTATCCATTCTTCTATTGAGGGACATCTAGGTTGTTCCCAGTTTCTGGCTATTATGAATAGAGCAGCAATGAACAGATGTCTTTGTGGTAGAAGCATTTTTGAGTATATGTAAAAGAGTGCTATAACTGAATCTTGATGTGTATCCATTCCCAAATTTCTGAGGAATTTCCATATTGATTACCATAGTAACTATACAAATCTGCACCCCCATCAGGAATGGAGGAGTGTTCCCTTATTCTATATCCCTGCTAGCATGGCCTGTCACATTTGTTATTGATCTTAGACCTTCTGACGGATGTAAAATGAAATATCAATGTAGTATTGGTTCATATTTTTCTGATATCTATGGATGTTAATCAGTTTTAAGTGTTTCTCATATATTTGAGTTTGCTCTGTTAAGAACTCTGTTTAGAGCCTTCACAGGACTAAGAGCCTCTCCTCCCATTGATGATCTATTAGGCAATCCTCTGCTACATATATATCTAGAGCCACAAGTTCCACCATGTGTTTTCTTTGATTGGTGGTATAGTTCAAAGGAGCTCTGGGGGTACTGGTTAGTTCATATTGATGTTCCTCCTATGGGGCTTCAGACCCCTTCAGCTCCCTGGGTACTTTCTCTGGCTCCTTCATTGGGGACCTTGTGCTCCATCCAATGGATGACTGTGAGTAGCCACTTCTGTATTAGCCAGGCACTGGCAGAGCCTCACAGGAGACAGCTATATCAGGCTCCTGTCAACAGGCTCTTGTTGGCATCTGCCTAGAATATTTGAAATGTAAATAAATATCTAAAAAATAAAAAATGTAAACCGGTAATTTCTAATGCTCCAAAAAAGTATAGTTTTCAGAATGTGCTCTCAGACAATGTAAACTTAATTTCAGTATATATATAATTATAGTAATGTGAATACTGAATAAATTTTAATTAAAAAATTAATTTCATCTTCAAATAACAAATTTTATTTTCACTGTTTAGATCTGTACCTATTTTTTGAGTTATTTGGGTTTGTGATATCTAGTTTCTTTTGTTCTTTATATATATTGGAATCTGTCCTCTATCAATTGTGGACTTGGTAAAAAATCTTTTCCCATTTTATAGAATGCTGTTTTGTTCTAAGTATAGCATTCTTTGTCTTACAGAAGCTTTTCCATTTCTTGAGGTCCTATTTATTAATTACTGATCTTAGTGCTAGGCTATCAGTATTCTGTTCAGGAAGTCATCTCATGTGTCCATGAGTTCAAGCTATTCCCCACATTCTCTACTATCAGGTTCAGTATCTAGTTTTATGTTTTTAGCTAACATACCTTATTTGTTTTGGTTTTCTGCTATTTCCTCAACTATAACTTGACCTAGAATTATCTAGCCAGGTGGTGGCGTGCACACCTTTAATCCCAGCACTTGGGAGGCAGAGGCAGTTGGATCTCTGAGTTTGAGGCCAGCCTGGTTTACAGAGTAAATTCAGGACAGCCAGGATTACACAAAAAACCCTGCCTCAACCACCCCCAAAGTAGATATTTGACTTATACATAAAGGGCAGCAGAATTCTATTTCATAATCTGATTAATTATAGAGAATGCATACTATTCTATGATAACATATTAGAATCATTTTCATGAGAATTGAGCAAATTACTTAAGCTATTTGAAGTTATTATGTGTTTCAAGTTTTCTGTTGCTTTTTTTTATGGTTTATAGGTCTCTTGGCATAAGACATGAAAATGAATATTTTCATCATATACAAAATCGTTTCTCATTAAAATCCTATTAAAATAATATTTGCTTAATGAGGATAAATAACTAATCAACAGTTGTTAAAGGTGTATTATCAGACTATGAATGTGACCCCTGAAAGTGTAGTCTTACAGATACTAAATATCACTACATCTTAGCTTCTGTAACTGTCTGCCGGTTAGTGAAACTGGAAGATATTTAATAATTTGATTGATTGATTCACATGTGATATTTGCTGAACATATAAACATAATAATTTAATTTCATGTTCAATTTCTTTCATAGATTAAGATGAGGAACAGTAAAGAATGAGGAAAGAGTGATAAGAATTTTAACCTTTCATCATTTTTAAGAATAATTATTTTCACCTCAAAATAGTAGTAGTTGAGCAAACTAAACCTTTTCTTCCATTATGATTAGTTTGTGGTTATGAATATGTTTCTCAGTTGTTCCAGGCCTTTGAGGTCCATAGTACCAAATGTTGTGGTGTTTCCACCCATACATATGAGTTCCTGGATATTATTATAGAATGGCAGACTTGCATAGACATAACTGTCCCAACAGCATCAATCTAAAGACCATGTATTATTGTTTGTAAATCATTCTCCAAAAAGGAATCTCATGACCCTTTTGAAACTTCAAAGGAGTCTGGGAAATACACAGACAGCACAGGGACAATCGCAATATCACTGTTTTGCTGTAATGGAAGTTGAAATTTCCTTTTGATAGAGGTGAACAGGTGTTGACAGTAGACAGTAGGATCTACCAGAAACCTTTTCCTTTTCTCAAGTATGTTTTCCCTTCAAGCAATAATGCTTCCCTTTAAAATGAATACAAAATCCACATTACCTCTCCTATATAACCCTCTCCATGAGTCATTATCCCTTTGTACATAAGGTCTTTGAAGCATTAATGAAAAAATATTTGTATAAGGAAGTAAACATTTTAAAAAAGAAAAAGAAAAAGAGAGAAAAGAAAAAAGAAAAAAATCAGTTGATTCTACGGATCTTTTATGTTAGGGTAAGAAACTTTGACCCACTGTGGTTTGATCCCTCCGTTTTTAAGAACTGATTTAAACTTGGAGTCAAATATAAATGTGTAAAAATGAGTTACTTCGCAGACAGAAGTTGCTGTGATAAAAAGCTAATCATCACAAAGATATCACCAGTTATCAGAATCAAGTAATGCAATGAAAGAACACTCTGCTTGGAGCATTCTTATTCTATATTTGCATAAGTAATTAAGAGTGCTTGTTATTTATTTATTTATTCATTTATTCATTTATTCACTTATTTATTTGTGATATGTTAACAGCCAACCATTGGACTAAGCCCAGAGTCCCAAATGCAAGAGCTAAGGGAAGAACTGAAGGAGCTGAAGAAGCTGAAGGGGATCTCAACACCATTAGATGAACAATATCAACTAACTGGACCACCCAGAGCTTCTAGGGACTAAATCATCAATCAAAGAGTATACATGGAGGGAGCTCCTGATGCATATGAATCAGAGGATGGCTTTATCAGACATCAAAGGGAGGGGAGGGAGGCTTGATGCCCCAGCATAGGGGAATGCTAGAGGGGTGAGGCAAGAGTGGGAGAAAGGGTGGAGAAGCACCCTCATATAGGCAAAGGAGAGAGGGGAAAGAGGGATGGGATGGAGGGCTGTGTGTGTGGGGTAACCAGGAAGGGGGTTATCATTTGAAATGTATGAATAAAATGATTTTTAAAAAAGAAATAATAAAAGCAAAAACAAAAAAAAGAAGACAATTTGGGAACACAGGGCTTAGTTGTAAGAGCCCAAACATGATATGGAACCTGAGCACCAAGCTGATATTTCAGAGTCATTGCAAAACCTGCAGAGTAGAAGCCAGTCTCTCCAGAAGGAACCATCCTTTTGTTCTTGGCTGTAAATGAATGCACTTAAGCCTAGTTATTTGTTTTCTTATCAATTTCCCTAAAGATAAAGCCCATACACAAGCAACATGACCATGTTTATGTGTGTATGTATATTTAATATATTTAGCCTATCATGAACATTTAATTTGTTTTAAATAGCTTCTGTGGAGCACTGTCATTATCTTGTTCACGTTCCTTAGTGAAGTTGCATTTGTGTACACATTAGAGAATTGAAAGGCATTCAGTATCTAATTCTCTGTGTAGAGATATGCTACCACAGACCCAGTGTGCTCCTGGTGTTTTCAAATTCCCCTGCCATCATTCATACATTAGGCCAGAGAGCCTGTAACTTAAACTTATGGCTTCCTCTTAGTACCTATATTCCTTCTCAAGTGATTTATATATGTTATTATCTTTAATACCCTGATTTATGTATGATGTTCCTCCACTCTGATCACTAGTACAAGACTTCCTAGAGATGATCACATATACAAGTTGAGAAAAAGGAATTAGCATCAAAACTATGTTCCTAGTCATTGTTATGGAGATGAAAGATGGATTAGCAAACAAATCCTAGCTATTTGAGTTGGTGAGATAACTGAATTTGAGATCCTGGGTGTTCTCAGGTTCCATCTGGTGGCCAGTATTGCAGAATGTAATCAAGGCTGCTCCTCCAATGAAAGAAACATGTTCCAATAGCAGAAAATCAGACACATAAAATGGTAAGAGTGATGCTCAAGGCTGTGTCATTGGATTCCCTTCAGTAAGCTTTCCAATTAATTATTTTCACTGCCTATTTGATTCTGAATAGGTTAGTATCTTGCCCTAAACCTGAGGCATAAGCAACACCTAAATAATTCAGTACTAAAGAAGCACAGGCAGCAGGGTCACTCAAAGTCTAGGCCAACCTGGTCTACAGAATGAGTCCCAGTCCATTGGGGTTACATATTAAGCCCGTCAAAAACAAATAACACAGTAACAATAACCACATACACAAAAAAATGGAAAAGCTGTTACTTACATCTGAGAGAAGATAAATTATAAAGACCTTTTCAGATCACATTGTTAGACTGCCATTTATTCTTTTTGCAATGCCCTTTAGTATTTTTGTTGGAACATAGATTTGTGATTGAAACTAGATATTCTCTGGACCTTTGTAACAATGTCTTCAGTATGTTCAAAAGAATTGCTTAATATTCTGGTTTCTTCTTTTTACCTAATTGTTTACACTGTAGAACACTTGGAAAGATAGAGTCAGTTCCAATAATCTATACATTACTATGTAAGTATTGCATAGTATGGTGCATTAATTTTTATTATAATCTATGTTTTTTCTTTAATTTTTTTTTGAGGAAATCATAAGAGTGCCTTACTTGGGAGAAATATTACATGTATTTAATGCCTGGAATTAGGATTTCTTTACTTAAAAAGTACCTCTACAGAAAATTACCTGTTTTTACAACACATCTTATCAGATCATATTGGAATGTTGCTAAGTCAGCCAAGGAACCATTTACAGAGGTAAATCAAAGTCATGGAAAAAATCTATTAAACTTTTAATAAAATCATTTACTGTTGCAAAGCAATCCTTTCTTCTTTCCTTTGGTATTTTTGAAAAAGGTAGAACTGTGCACATGACTCTCACTTTAAATATTTACAAAAGCAAGCTTTTAAAGGTAACAGGAAGTCTGAATGTGTGTGTGTACATGTGTGTGTATGAGATATCACCATAGATAGAAAGCAATGTGAAGACAAAAAGGCTACCCATGCACTTTAAGTCTATAATGAAAAATTTACATATTTTTCTTCTTAGTCATAAATATGCTTTTTTAAATCAGTTGATGTTATCCAGCTAGACATTTACATTCTGGGATTACATACTGACTATGCAAAGCAGGCACAGTGGCAAACACAACACTGTGTCACTACTTTATGACATGCAAATCCTGAACTTAGACATCTCACTTGAGTTCCTTATTTTAGGGCGTGGGCTGGGTTCCTAGTACCAGGCAGGATCTCCTCCTTTTGAATGGGCCTTACATTCAATTAGACAACTGGTATACCCCCAACATGTAAGTACCTCTTCTTGCACATGTTTAGAGATGTTTAGGAATGCTGAACATTGCTCTGATTCACAGATGCCCTAGATCATGGTAGGACTGTTAATTATTCCCCCTCTTGGGATTTCACCTACTAGTTTCTGATACCATGGAAGATAGACCATATGAAGGATGATATGCACACAAACAACAAAGACAGCAGTATTTAATACAATATACAATATAGTCATTCTAGGGGTACAGAGACTATTAATTTGAGTAGGAGACAAGTAGTTGGAGGTAAGAGACACAGGAGAAACTGGAGTGAGGAAGGAGAATGAGGAATCTGATTTAATTATATTTTAATAAAATGCCTTATAACTAAAAATGAAAGAATAAAATAAACTTTAAAAATCATATCATCAGCTTCCCAAAATAATTAAATACACTTACAGTTTTGACATCAACTGTAACTGTGTTTGAAACTGAGTTTGAAAGCTGAGTCAGAGTTCTGATGTGTCCGATACCCACCACCCCAGCAGCACTGTTCTCTGAGGATGCGGACACTGCTGAGTTTCATTCTCTGTCCAGTTCACAGCAACCTGTATTTGTGTGACAGGTCATTTATTTATAGCAGCAGTTGCGAGAGAGAGAGAGAGAGAGAGAGAGAGAGAGAGAGAGAGAGAGAGAGAGAGAGAGAGAGAGAGAGACAGAGAGAGAGACAGAGAGAGACAGAGACAGAGACAGAGACAGAGAGAGACAGAGAGAGAGAGACAGAGAGAGAAGAGAGAGAGAAAGAGAAATGTTTCTTATTTTTACAGATAGAGCCTTTAATCCTACATTTGGATGGCTCAATCGTGTTGATTTGGTTCTGTACTGCTGTAGATTCATTCCTAGGAGGGTGATAAAAGTTGCCCAAACACGTGCAATGGACCTTCACAAGGACAGTCAGTGTCTGGGAATGAAGGCTCTCAGTGAACACTAAACTGTTCAAACCATTTGTTGAGCTGTAGCCATTTTCCTCTGATACAACAGTATAGTGCTTTTGTGACATTTAACTGTATTGAGTTAGCTAAACTTACAAGAAAGTCATCCAAAGATTCACCTTCCAGTACTGTTGAGATTATAACTGATGATCTAGTGGACACGTGTTTAGTCTGCTTCCCCAGAGTGAGACGTGGGAGAGCAGGGTCTGGGGCCACAGGCCACAGTTGACACTCTCGTTGCAGAAGGAGGAGGTAAACCTGAATTTTCCATTTGTCCTTTTTCCACCATCACTGTGGCTTTTCTCAGGTTGCCAGTACTACTTAACTTCCATTTGAAAATAATGACTATGTGATTGAGACACTTGGGAAATCCAAGAGGCTCTGAGCCTACTTCATTAACTTACGGCTCACCTTTTAGTTACAAGATATTGCAGGCTAAATGGAAAGAGAAGAAATTTCACATGCGCTAATCAGCTTTTCAAAAGAGGCAGAAGTATAACTTCCTTCCTTCCCCCAGTCAAAGTGAGCTTTATAAAGTAGTTTTCAGATCACTGTGCATGCCAAAGGGCTCAGTGTTGTCCCTTTCTGTCCTGTGTGAACCTCAAATAAAACAGAAACTTTCTATGCTCATGATTTTCCCTTCATGTTGTGCTCACAGGGGCATGGGGTCATGCTACCAATATATTTTTAAGCTTCACACAATTACCCTCAACCTCAGTAAAGCATAGACCAGCGGGATAGTATTTATGACCCGTACCTATAAAAGTCACTATCTTAGACAGACCCACAGGAGCCAAATATTATGTAGTGCTTATAAAGAATATGGAGGGATAGCACAGGGCTAACATATTTAAACATCCTATTACTGCACTTTTGAATATCAGCTCTTCAAGCCTGTGTTTCCTGCTCTGAGGTTTAGCTGTGTGGATTCTCTGCAGGTTTCTGGGGTGGAAATTAATTCTCCCTCTTTTTCCTATTGCCTATTACTTTTCAAACAAAATTATCATCCTGCATTATGTAAAATTGAGGAGGGATAGTTATTAACTTTAATCACATAGATTCAAGGACACTTCAAAATACATTACCACTTGGTTCCACTAAGTCTTGCTATTTAACTTGTTCTGCAGTAAACACATCTCACATTGTGGCATAAATATGAAAATATTTTTTTTTAGTTTTCATAGTATTGCTCATTGTGCTTTCTTGTACTTCAGTGAAGGTTCAATCTTTTCAAAATATATCTCCGCTAAAATGAAAAGCAGAAGACAAACATAGCTGGGGCTTGAAGGTGAAGGGTTCACCAAGGACTTTCTGTGCTTGAACACTGCCCTCTTCTTCCCTTGATAGCCTGTCTTCCAGAGGCTGTGATCCTTTGAGAGGTGAGGCATCAGTAGAGGACATGGGATGCTGGGAGTGGGCTATGGGATTATATGTAATTGTGTTTCTGATTTACTTTTTCCTCATATAAAGTTGGTGCATTGTGAGCAAGCTGTGCTATAAGATCCTGCCACCAGTTACCAACACTCCAACTGCCATGATGCCCCCAACATGGTGGAACATGTCCTTTGGATCTTGAGCCCAAAGAGTCCTTCCTCCCTTAATGTCTGCTCTATACTTGGTCACAGAGAGCGGAAAAGCAGTGAATATAGATATTAACTTTTATTTTGCACATAAGAAGTATTTGAATCAAGATGCTGTACTCTCTACCATAATTAAAAAACACTAACTCTCTGAAACTATAAGCAAGCCCCAGAGTCAATGATTTTTTTTTTTTTTTATGTTGGGTTGGTCATGATGTTTCCTTTCTTAGTACTAGAACAGTAATTGAAACAAGCTGTTTACCAAATGACTTTATTCTAAAAGCTATTGAAAACGTGTGACAAAGGCAAATAGACTGTCCCAGTAATTATGTATTAAGGTTGAAAATAGACCTAAATAGGTACTTTTCAAAAGAAGGCAGATAAAATTTCAAAGGGTCTAACACAAGTGCTCAACAACAGTAACCATCTGGAGAATCATCAGGGAAGAAGAGCATATAATTCCATCTCAGAGAAATGACACATGGCTTAAATAGGAACTATGAAAACCAAATATAACTAGTGCTGGGCCAGGTGTGAGGAAAGAGGAACACTTACACACTGTTGATGGGAATGCAGATCAGTAGCGCCATTGTGAACAATAATATAAAAGATATCAGAAACATCAAAAACAGAACTAATATATGATCTGACCAGGCCAATCTTGGAGGTATATAGTGGGGAAACAGAAATCAACAAGTTGAAAACTATCTGTGTTCCTAATGTATTTCTGCTTCTAGCAGCTTTGAGATGGGTTGCTTGGGAGACTCTGAGGGCCTCTTAGTTAATGCTTGCATCTTGCTGTTACTAGAGACCTGAGCAAAGACAGCCAGCCAGCTACAGAGAGACAAATGTGGTGTGACCCAACCTATACATTGTCCTTAGAAGTAGGCACTGCCATGGAGGTTAGAAACTGAAGACCAGAGAGTAAGAGTAATGGGAGAGTATGCGATAAATAGGAAGTAACTGACAGGGACAAGAAATTCTGATGCACAGCAGGGCGACGAGTAAAAAGGGTGGTTTCTAAATGCCTATTAGTGATCTCCCCTTAAACAAATTATAAACATTTCCAAGATACCTTTTAAAAGTTTCCTTAAATATATGATCTTTCTCTCTAGTACCTATACATATACAATACCAAAGTATCACATGGTACATCATTAATATGAATATACGTATGTGTGTTCTATATTAAGTTGTCGTTTTAGGTGTGAGTTAAAATAAATAAATTAGTTTTTATTAAATATGAAAATATGTTTCACATACAAGAACTCTCTATCCATAAGAGAGATGAGCCCTTTGTCTGTTATCTTCAGTTACTGGAAGATTTTCACATCTTTCTCTCTGCCTTTGTTTCTTGGAAAAACAAATCAGATCATGCAATGAAGCTCACTAAAGTTAGGATCCCCCTTTGCACAAGTTCTCTGGAGGCTTCCTTGTAGCTTAGAAAAGCCAAATATTCAGCAATTTTGGATGGGTATTTTTATTTTATTTAGAGAAAGTTTTAAAATAAAGACCAGTATGGGTTGATGTTTTAAATTCTTCCAATTTGCTCTTGAATATTGTCATTGGCAAAGGCTAAATTATTTAAATATGTTTTATGTATATTTCAGTTGCTAATGCAAATAAATTGTGCAGTATTCTTTCAACTTAAAATTTACAGAATAATTTGTCTTCCCTTTTTATTTTAATGTTTCATTTTCATTAGATTTTCTATCTTCTGTTTTCTATTTGAACATTTACCAATATTAATACTTTATATTATCATGTGACTGAGGAATCCTGTCTTTATACCCATCATTTATTTATTACATGTGCTCTTTCTTACAGTTTTATGTAAGAAGATGAAATATATATATATATATATATATATATATATACACACAAGTTGGAAATATTAAACAACAGAAAACCAATGTATATAATCATTAGGTGTTTGAAGTTTAAAAATTGATGTAATTTGCCTAAGGAAAAACTTACCATAACTTTAGTATAGACAGCATGCAAATATTGATTACATACAGCAACTTAGCGACTAAATAGCTTTAATCACTGAAAAATCCCAGGTGCTCCTTTCTTTAAAAATATTATCATTATTTAATATTCTTTTATAAATCTACTTCTCCATAAAAGAATCATTTTAGTTTATGCCTATCCCATAAATTTTGTGAAAACTGAGTTACACAATAAAATTAGGTTTAAAATTAAACTTAACAAAGTTTGTAAGCAAACATGAATAATGTCAAATCTAAGGCGGTGAGGAAGAAGAGTACAGCAGGCTGATCACATACCATCACGTAGTACAGCAGGCTTGATCACAAGAAGGAAATGTGTGCAGCTGCTAGAGTTCTGAAGTAAGTCAGCCAGGGACTAAATACATTTCCCTGCCATTAACCTTTCCTGTATAGATGCTCCTATTATAAAACAGTAAAGCACTTAAAGATCCAGTTCTCACACTTGTTGTTCAGAGAGTACCTTTTCACACATTTTCAATGTGTTATATACTGAAAAGCAAATCTATTCCAATCATTAAATCAAGTTTTATATTTTTGCTTGTAGATTCCATCTCTGTTACATATTACTACTTTTTCTATATTTGTTAAGTTGTACAAATATTTTCTCCAAATTCCAGTGCTCATTGTACTTGCAGAAATGGTAAATACCAAAACTGATACTGAGAACTCCTCTCTCTTAATGGGGAAGCACAACATGTGGATTAGTGCAGCTATCAAAAGTAAGGCAGAAAAAAAATTCTTCCTGAGCTGTCTTCTAAGACTTACACAGTAAGAACTTCATGCTTTAAAAGCTGCAATTTGTCATTAGTCTCAGACAAGTTAAATGTAACACATATGGCTTATAGTTAAATCATGAGTTAAATTAGCTTTCTAAATGATAATTGAATTTTTAGGCTAATATTAACTAAAGCTGAAGTGATCTATGATATATATATCTTGTTCATTGCCATTATGTATCCGTGGTTGCCTGTGGTCATTATATACCTGTCATTATTAAATACCTGTGATCATTATATATCTAAGGTCATTATAAACCTGTGATCATTGTATACCCATGATCATTACATGCATGTGGTCATTATATAACTCTGACCATTATACACCTGTTGAGGTTTGGTCTGTTCCTATTTATTATAAATGCTAAGTACAGGCTCCCAAGACCTGGTTGCCCCAGAAACCTGAGATGAGAGAGTCTGCAAGTAGACCCACATGGTGATATGTGAGCTTGCCCTGAAGTTATTTCTAATTTTCAAATAAAGATGCCAACACTCAATCTATAATATATACCTGTGGCCGTTATATATACCTGTGATCATTGTATACCCATGGTTATAATATACTTGTGATCTCTGAATACCTGTGGCCATTATATACCTCTGATCACTGTACACCTGTGGCCATTATGTACTTGTATACCTGTGATTTTCAATCTGTGGAAAGATGTTAATGGTGGTAAAGTAGTGAGCCCTGACATGGGCTATACCTGGTGTTAAGTACTGCTTGACAATCATGTGTTCAAAGTGGTGGCTCTGAAGGCTCTATGAATCATAGATGTTCTAAGCCAGAATGGCATGCACTTTAGTTTAGGACTTTTGTTCAAAAGAAATGAGCATTGGGTTATACCCCTCCTACTGCAAAAACAAACAAACAAACAAAAAACAAAAAACAAAAAAGCAGAGGAATAGGATTCATTCCAAGGAGCAAATGTAAAAAATATTCTTGTGGTTTAAAGCAATATGCCTTACTACAGATAATCTAAAGATATAAGTTTCCTAGAATGAATTCTCTACAGTTATTTGTTACCTCGACTTCGGAGCAAAGCTACAACTCAAAAGGTTGCTTTAAAATATTTATTTTATTTTATATTTATAGTGTTTTGCCTGCATGTATGTATGTGTATCATATACATGGTATCGGGATGCTAGAAATTGAACCCCAGTTCTCTGCATGGCAACAATGGACACTTTTGCAGTCAATTCTGCATTTTTAAAATGAGAGCACATAGATATTATTTTAAAAACATGTCCAAATAACCTCACAATAAAGGAACATTTGTCTTGCTAAAAGAGTTTAATCCTAGATGGAGAATTTCCAGGTCCTTTAATTTAAATAATTTATTTTCCAATTTGTATCAGAACACTGAAAATGGTATTGAGGTAAAATTTATAATAGAAGCAAAAAACCATATAAAACTTTATTCACTACAGAATTGTTTATCAGACCATTCACTGGTTAGATAAATGTCAAAACATGAACTATAGGTCTTCTTACCAATTTTTATTTAGATTTCACTATATAAATTGTTATGCATAGTAGGATTTTTGTTTGTTTTTCAACTTGACATAAACTAGGATAATCTCCAAAGAAGGAATGTAAATTGAGGAAGTGCTTCCCTTAATGACCTGTGGGCACGGCTCCCAAGCTTTGATTGTTTGTTTGTTTTTGTTGTTTTTTTTTGACAACTGATTACTGTGGGATGGCCCAGTCCACTGTGGGCAGTCCCATTCCTGAGCAGGTGGCCCCAGTTTGTAATTGAAGCAAGCTGAGATAACTACTAAGCCGTTTTATTCCTCGGCCTGTGCTTCAGTTCCTGCCTCCATGCTCCTGCCCTGACTGCTGACAGCTGTAGACAAGGAGGAAGAGCTGTAAAATGAAATCAGCCCTCTCCTCCCCATGCTGAATTTTGTCAAGGTGGTTATCACAGCTTTAGGGAACAGACTATAACAAGTTTCTTAAATTTTATTTATCTCTAAATAAGTACAATTTTTAAAATACTAATGTCCTTGGTGACTGGCAGCTTATTAGAGAAATAGGCTGGTTTTTAGATTTTTTTTAAAACTAATCATCTTTGTTAAAATAAATAATGTAGGTTATCAGTGTGTAAATGCATGTATGTGTGGGCATGTGCATATAGCAAATACGGGAGGATTAGGACTGGACATCTTAATTTATTATAATCTAATTTATATGAAAGCAACAAAGTATCATCTACATATATAATTACTATTTCAAGATGAAATCATGGTAGATATATTATTATAATATCTGAAACTCTTCAAAGATTAGTTGACCTATAGGATTCTATTTTTTTTTCTGATCAAGTAATTTGAAATATCTCTACAAATGTTTTTAAGACAGAATGATTTGTATGCTATGTTAGCATTAACAATATACTACTAGTTGATATGAAGTTAACTATTGTTACACTAACATTCAACTAGAAGTGACTGGATGCTATTAGCAACTGGATTTAAATCTGCTATTACATGTTTGAAAATGGTATTTATTTTTAGGATACTTGCACAAATTATTTTTATGATTTCTTTCTGATCTGTTATGCAGTACACATGTAATATTCCTGCTTGGTCTTTTATTCTTGAACCCCACTTTCTAATTGCTATGTAAAAATTAGACACTTCTCCCTGTAAAGTACTTCCAACCCAAAAGCTAGTATGGCCTTTCATCAGTTAGATTATGTAACCCCTTATGAGCCAATGCAAGATTAGCTCAGTAACCATCATGGCAGTTCAGTAAATTCCCATAATCTCATCCACTTTTAACAAAAGATTAAGACCTTCGGAAGATCTGATGGCTGGTATACAATCAGTCTTTTATGCCCGGGATGGTGGTGATTTTCACTGTAAGGCTAGATTCCTAAGAGTCTCCCACATCAGAGCATCGACTTCGCATTCCTTTCTAGCTGGAGCCAGAAGTGGAACTTCTGCCAATGAAGTTTGTTCCCTCTGTTCACTAACTTGGCTATCACCAGAAAAGAGCTTTGGAATCTGTACACATCCTTGTCTAAGTGGTCCCAAGTGACTGCGCCCTAGGGAGTGTGCAGTCTTCTCAACTCTCAGTTGACTGCATCCACAGATACTTTCTTGGTTGCCTCCTCCCCTAGTTTACTCTGTCTAACTTCTGAGTTCTTTGCCCTTTATTTTTAATCTAGGAACTTCCACTCTCCTTTACCTGTTCTTCAGGCAAGATGTTCTCAGTTTTCTGTTTATATAATTCCCTCAATAGAGTCCTGGAACTCTTCTAAAAAGACTTTATCCTTGGTTAGAATCTATGTACCATCTCACCTGAGGTGATGGTGACAACTGATTGCTTAGGACTCTGTTCATGTTCATGGAAAAGACAGCTGACTTAGGCTATCTTGTGTTGTATGTAGTCCAGGAACAGGTTGGGAATCACGATCCATTTATTCTTAGTTTTCTGCATATGAACAGAGATACAAATCGTGGTATTTTCTGGGTAGAGAGATTTCTCAAAGGAAGGCTGGGGAGACATGAGATATTGGTTGTCTTCTTTCTAAGTAAAGCCTGGCTCTAGGGCTGGAAATTTGAGAAGATGAAACTTCCATGCTCCTGCTCTTGTTGTCACTGTTCTTGACTAGAATAGAAGACCCTTGGTTGTTTTTACAGAATGTGATAATGTTGGAAAGAGGAGTAATTGGGGTACAATCCAAATGCCTTGGTCCTTTCTTAGAGTATTTCTTCTTGAAGAACAATTTTCCATTTTCAGTTTCTTTTTATATCCCCCCAACAGAGATCAAGGTTGTTCCTTTTATTTCTGTATAACTTTTATTTTTTATTCTCCCAGTTTGATTTGGAAATACCCATGGAACTGTCCTTTTCCACTCTGGAGCTTCCACCATCGCTCAGGTTTCTAACCGTTCCCCTCTTTTCACTCACTGCCATTCACCTGCCATGTCCTCATACGATGTCACAAATGTGTCACATGGGGCACTAAGCACTCAATGAGATCTGTGTTTCACATTTCTAAAAATTGAGAAGCATCTATGATATAGATATGTGTGCTTCCTACACAAATATAATGATAAAATTTTAGAATTCTAACAGCGGATATGAAGGAAGTAGAGACAGATTAAACTTTCATATAGAGCGTGGAGTCTAACATGTTGTGCATGAAGTTTAGGATGAGATTATAAGAGAAGCAAACACAGATCTTAAGATTGTTCTCCAGGGACAAAACTGAAGGCAATGAGTCTATACCACAAATAGAGCAGACAATAATAACTTAGTAATGGTAGAAATTAAAAAAATGGAAAAGTCTTGTAGTAATGGTTATTAACAGTTAACCACAGTAATAATGATAAGATCATTTATGGAACTGATGTTGTCTACAGGTAAAGGAAGTTTTACTAAGCAGTTTTTAGTATTTTCTTTCAATTTGCAAGAATATTTATTAAGTAATTAACAGTGTATCTTTTTCATTCTAATTACTTTAAATATTTGCTTCAGTTAATTAATGGATTTTGTTTAGTTTATTTGTTTACCAAGAAACTAATGATCATGAATTTAATCAGAATATAATTCTGTCTGTCAGGGATCAATTGTGCTGTTTTTGCATGTAGTTACTCTATGATACATGCTAATTTAATCTCTGTTATATTAGCATACATTTTACTTAGGTTCAATAACTTAAATAATTATAGATGATGCAAGGATGTCTTTGAAACTAAAAGTCATATTTAGTATGATAGCATTTGTCTTTTTCTTACAAGAGCCTAGATTAATTTTACTGTATCTATTCATTTCCATTGTTTTTTTCATATAATGTATTATGATCATGATATTCTTTCTTCCAATTCTTCCTTGATCCATCCTGCATTGAAGTCACCTACTTCTGCAGCTTCTTAATCTTTCACTTTGTAAAACAAACAAATGCAACAGGCAAGGAAACAAATCAAAATCAAAACAAAACCAAACAACAAAGAAATGGCAGAGGCAGTTGGATCTCTGAGGTTGAGGTCAGCCTGGTGTACCGAGCAAGTTCCAGGATAGCAAGGCTACATGGGAAAAGCCCGTCTCAGGAGAAAACAAAACAAAACAAAACAAAACTATGACAAAGTACATAATGTCTACCCAAACACCATGGAATTCATTTTGTGTTGGCCATCTATTGCTGGGCATGGGTGTGGCTATTAACCCTAGTGAGACTCCATCAAAGAAAACTAATTTTTTTTCTTTACAGGTAGATGTCACTTGGAGAGAGCTTCTTGGTTACCAATCAGAGATCATGTCCACATCCCCCTCCCCTTACTGGCACCCTATCTGACTTGATCTTGGGTATCTTCTGCTGTGCATTCTGCTGCAGCCTCTGAATTCATAAGTGTACCAGTTGTGTTATGTCTGAAGGACATGAACATCCTCTGGTTCTTACAGTCTTGCTGTCTCCCCTTCCATATAGCTACCTTCCCAGTTACAAACTATGTGATCCATTAGGGTGATCCCTCTATAAGCTGCTGAAATATTTGCACAAAATTTATGGGCCCAACCAAGCTGTATTTGGTTGGATTTAAAGTCCATTCCAAGCGAGGGAACCCATGCCTGAGATGCTCTGGTGCCTTAGATCCTGAGGCTACATAGGCGTGGCTCTAGGGGGAGAAACCAAATACTCTTGTTCTGCTAAAGGAATGTAGCAATAAAATCACTCCTAATGACATTCTTCTGTGCCTATAGATAGATCAGTGTCTCAGCCACCATCAGAGATACTGCAGTAAGTGGGAACAAATACAGAGACCTACAACTGGACAATGTGCAGAGAGTGGGGGATTTTCTGTAAGTCTGAATGGCAAGTCTTCATGAAACCAGAGAGCCTGGAATGTTTAAATGATTAATGAGCTAAAATAATTAAGACATTCTGCAAAGAACAGAAGAAAATGAACAATTGAAATTTCTTCTGAAGAGAAACTCACTTTTCCCTTGACATAAAAAAAAAAAAAGACCAACAGACTTTACACTGTATCTCCATACACTAAATTGATAACTTAAATCATAATAGTCATGTATATAAATCTGAATGTCTCTGGGCACCAGGTTCTAGCAGAATAGTAGTACATGACTGTCATTTAAACCTCATATGCTTGAAAAGTAATTGATGGTGGTTTTGAAATTAATTTCTATAACTGTAAGTGGGGTGTTGGGTTCATTTCTCTGTATGTTTCTGAGGTAGCAGGTTGAATATATCCATGAATCACTTGCCCTCAACCCATTTTACCATACTTTTAAAAAGGGACAATCTCTCAATGTTCCTGACTGTTACATGTTTTACATGAGAGCAGAATGTCTAAATTAGTGGTTAAGGTGATATCTCAACACATTGCAACAGTTAAATATCTGTATAAAGGATTATGCTAGCAGAATAACTGTTGAAATTATCAAGGTCCCAGTTGTCATTAAAACACCATGCTTATTTTGTACAGCATTGGTTTGGTTTCTTAATGGGTAAAGCACTTAAGCATGCTGTGCAATTTAGAACATCCTGATATTCACTCTTATGTTTATGTAAAAATATGTAGGACAGAAAAAACCCACAAAAAGCAAATGGAAATTGTAATATAGGCACACTAACAGACATATGAGTATGTATGTTAAACTCGTGCATATATACATAAAAAGTATAGACATATACATATATATATGGAATCACAGAAGCCCATATGTAGGTATATATCTTTAAAAGAACAATCACATGAATAGGAATATAGTCATTTTAAAACAAAAATACACACCCAGACATATGCATATGCACTCAAAATATATCATAGATATAATGGATACTTCTACATATAATTACAATTATATTAGGTATAGATATAATATTTTATTCTATTCTCCATGATTAAACTTCCAACAGTTATTCAGTAACTACAGATTTTTACACAGATGTTTTGGTATTGGAGGTATGTGTTAGAATTACCTATTATGCTAAGTCTAAAATCACGAGAGTCACAAATACAGAGATATTTCCTCTGTAGAAAGGTTTAATAAGAAGGTCTACATCAGCTGTTCACCCAACTATCTGAAACACTTAAAGAACAAGATGAGCAGAAAATCTGTTAAATAAGATGAGTTTTGTTTTATCTCTATGAATATTTAATGCCAAACATACATACATACACACACACACACACACACACACACACACACACACACACATACATATTTAAATTCAGCAACCAGGCTGCTGTTTGGGCAAGAGATCACAAAAACTTCTAGGTTCTGTGTGATTAGTACACATCTTTAATCATAAACAACGTAGGTAAGGTTAGTTTCTGGAAGGAAGCAGCCATGTTTGAAAGTAGTGTCTAATTGAGGGCAGTTTGGTGACTGGAGTTCAGGGGAGTTCTGTTCAGTCAGAGCAGTCAGTCAGCTGGGAATCAGCCCAGTGAGTGCAGTGCAGTGCAGTGAGTGCAGTGCAGTGCAGTTAAATGAGTTCAGTCAGTTCACTGCATGTCAGCAGAGGAATAACGAACCAGAAGATTAGAACAAACTGCTAGAGTTAGTTTGAGACCAAGTAAAGCAATTCAGTGAGATCCTGAGAGAAGCCAGATTGTATCAGTCAGCTTGGAGAAGCGTTTGAGCCAGAAGAGCTGAGTTGAACCAGCCAGTCAGAATTCAGAAAGAGCTAGACGGGGTGAGTACTATGAGATTCCACTGGCTTGCACACTCATTATTTATGGTCCACTTGTTTTAGGGTGCTGTTAGAGGGATAAAATAAGAAAACCCTCCTCTAGGGACCATTAATATCTAGCTATGCCATCCACATAAGGGACAACTTATTTAAAAGGAAGAAGGGTTTTCCCTGCTACATCCTTGAACTATGTGATGGAAGAAACAAACAGCTGCTAAAGGCAGTGAGGCCTGTGGAATTTATTAGAAAACAACGTTTGACAGCATTTCAACAGGTATGAATTTGGTTAAATATATTCTACCTAAAAAAATATTGTTTGTTTTATTCTGAAACGACAGAAACTTATCTTCCCTAGAAAGTGTTTCATGAGTACGATGCTGCTGCCACAGTGAAGGTAGCGGGCGCAGTTCCAGCTGCAGGTGGCTCTGCCATTGCCTTCCTTGCAACTGTTGTTCTCAGAAGTGATTATGTTCAACCAGTGAAATTTCAGGACATAATTGTAGATAGTGTTGGTGTAAAATGGAATGGTAAGATTACTATCATGACTAAATGTGATGTTTTCAGTTGACAGAACTGGGCTATCTTTGGCCTTAGTAATTTGATAAAATATGACCTGTTCCACTGTGTCTTCATTCAGGGCTACCTAGGAATCATATTCAATGCAGAGAGTGTATCACTTTTATGATGTCTGTATTTTTCATTGTCAATTAGTCTACAGCTGGAATGAACTAAAACCCAAACAGCTGGACACATCTATGAGGGATTTTTCCTCATTGGATTATTTGAGGTTGGAAGATCTACCCTAAATCTGCATCATTTAATGTCTAGACCCATGCTACTTCTGGATCACATCTTCTGCTGGCCACTCACATACAAGAATGTGGAAGGAGGAGGTTTGGGCTTGTTCATCACTCTTGACACTCTGCCACTGGTTTTAGAGCTTACTTCTGGTTTCTAACATATGTAGACCACTAACTGACACATCCAGCCTCAAGGAACAAAGGAATATTGAATCCTTGGACTATCCATAAAGAGACAGCCATAGTTGGACTAGAGAGACCACAGCCTGTAACCAATCATAATTAGATTTGTTCTAGCACTTCTGTTATCAAGAGATAACCTTGGCTGACACAGCCATTACCAGAGCTGACTTTCTTCTGACTACAAACAAAACAGAACACTTTTCCCCCCATCCTAATTAGAGTCTAGAAAAATCCAAGCGTCTATGACTTGTGTGTTGATTCCAGTGTTGTGCTGTCTCTAAAAATAAAGTCAGGCGTCATTTTTTATATATCAGCCTATTTCACAGCATGCTTTCACTAATGCATATATAATTCTATATGATTGTGAGGCAAATTTTATCATTATTCTGTGATTTTGAATGCCTTCCACTATGTTCTTAATGATTTTACAAAATTAGATTACTCTAAGTAATATATACAGGAGTATATATTACTCTCTCTTCCATGGTGATTTTTTTCTAAATTTTCTCCAAATTTAGATGTGGATTAATTTAATCATCATGGAATAATTGCCTCTGCTGTGAATGCCAATAGCCATTTGGATGCCAAACAGCAGATATTTTTGTCTTAATATTGTATACTTATGATCTTTTTGGATGATTCCAGCCATATCTGTTTCTTAAAAATCATCTTTTTTTGTTTTTTGTTGTTGTTGTTGTTGTTTTTTGTTTTTTTTTTTTGGCCCAGTATCTTTCTAGTTTTCCTTACAACCACAGAATTACATTTTTCAAGTAATGTATTTTTTTCTGAACTCCCTTTGAATAGTCATATTTTACAGGCTCATTATTTTTGTCTGTTACATTTTCTCATTATAACAGGTTCCCTTACTTAAAGTTCTAATTTTGCATCTTTGGTTACAAAAGACCAACTCTGGACTGAAAACATTAAACTAAAATTCCCAACAATTGATAAATTTTAGGTTGTGCACCCCTTCGGTGCTTCTGTGGATCAATACTTTATCCAATGTATACATACTGTACATGGTACTCACCACTCAGTCATGCAATAATAATCTCAGATATTACATTAATATTACAGTGCTTGATGCATTAGCAGAGTACTCATGGTTATGTAAGCCAGTTTTTTAATATTATCCCCATAGGGTAATGATGCTGGCAATAGATCAAAATGAAGAAAGTCCATGAGGTGTTACTTTCTGAGTGAATAAAAATATGAATGTGGACAGGATCCTGGTATAGATGTCCGCAGAGAGCCTCCGACAGAGCCAGAGCAATACAGATGTGGATGTACACAGCCAAACATTGGACCGAGCTGGAGACCCCAATGGGGAAGTTAGGGCAAGGACTGTAGGAGCTGAAGGTGTTTGCAACCTCATAGGAAGAAGAACAATATCAACCAACCAGACCTCCCCCCACCCAAAGCTCCCAGGAACTAAACCACCAACCAAAGAGTACAAAGAGGGTACCTATGCCTCCAGCTGAAAATGTAACAGAGGATTGCCTTATCTGGCATCACTGGGAGGAGAGGCCCTTGGTCCTGTGGAGGCTTGATGACTGAGGATAGTGGAATGCTAGGCTGCTGAGACAGGAGTGGGTGGGCAGTTAGAAGAGCACCCTCATAGAGGCAGGGGGAGAGAGGAGGGGATAGGGGCCTTGTGGAGGGGAAGCTGGGAAGGGGGATATATTTGAAATGTAAATAAATAAAATAACCAATAAAATTAAAAAGAAAGTATTAGTGTGGTAGTAACATACCCATATATTTTTATATTTTTCATATTTTATTATCTGTGTTTGTTGTTGATCTTCTACTGCACCTAATTTAAAACGTGTCAGTATTGTATAAGCAAGTTTTGTTCATGTGAGGCTTAGTGCCGCTAAGGCCTCCATTCATGTCTTAGAACTCATAGCTCATGCATAAAGTTAAACTATTGTATACACACTCATTAGAAAGTTATTTCATTTTGTTTTAGAAACCTAGTCTACATTTCTATCTAAAAACACATGACCCTTCTACTCTACCCATCACATTGTTACTTCACTTCACACTTGGAAATTCAGTGGTTATTCATATTCTAGATTTTTATGAAAACTTAATTGTATAGGTTTATTTCTAACAATATAGACACATTCAATTCATTGCTCATTTCAGGTTTTGAAGTATTTTGAAAATGAAATCCTATCACTATTAATAATATTTGACTTACAAATAAACAAGGTATACATCTCACATTTTTTCCAAGAGACATAATGTAAATTGTGAACAAGTTATTCTTCTCTGCTCCATCTGTGATCCGTGAGACAAACATAGTTTTTGGAATTTGATTAGTTTTACAAATCATGCTTGGTGAACAATAAATCAAATCTAATTACCCTTCTGAGAAAATGTGTTTTGCACACTGTGCACTTAAATATATATAAAACACTGCACATTAATTCTACATACAGATTGACAGACAGTCACACACACACAGTGAGACGCACATAAATACACATGGGAATGTATGGTTAATTTTAAGTGTCTGCTTGACAAACCATGCAATGTCCAAAAAGTTAGGGAAATATTATGTCTGGATGCAACACTCTAATTGTTCCTGAAGAGATCAACATTTTAACTTTTGGACTAAACATTGAGAAAACTTGTATGCATAACAAAAATATAGGAGGTGAAATTAACTTTGTCTGACAGTAGCAGCTAGGATGCTTGTCTTCTCCTGCACTCTGTGTTTTGTATTCTGCTCTGTTCTCTGAATTTTAGGTCATAAGATAATTATGAAATCAGACACACTGACTGTCTTTTTTTCAGGGCTTTGAACGATAGCACTATCTTTTCTGAGATATCTGGAGTCAGATGGCCTACAATGGAGCTTTCTAGTAGAAACAGAAAGAACACTACCTAATTTGTTCTATGAAGCCATAGTTATTCTGATACCTAAACCATGCAAAGACCCAACAAAGAAAGAGAAGTTCATACTTATTTTGCTTATGAATATTGATGCAAAGTACTCAATAAAATTCTCACAAAGTGAATCCAAGAATATATCAAAATAATCATTATCCATGATCAAATACTCTTCATCCCAGGGATGCAGAAATGTTTCCATATATGGCAATCCACCAACATAATCCACTATATAAACAAACTCAATGAAAAAAAAAATCACACGATCATTTCATCAGATACTGAAAAAGTCTTTGACAACATACAATGACGTTCATGGATAGATCAGGAATTCAAGGCACATACCTAAACATAGTAAAAGCAATATATAGCAAACCAACAGCTAACATCAAATTAAGTGGAGAGAAACTTAAAGCAATCTCACTAAACTCAGGGACAAGACAGGGCTGTCCACTCTCTCCCTAATTATTTAATATAGTACTCAGAGTTCTAGCTAGAACAATTGGAGAACAAAAGGAGATCAAAGGGATATAAATTGGAAAGGAAGAAGTCAAAGTATCACTATTTGTGGATGATATGATAGTATACATAACCTACCCCAGTAATTCTTCTAGAGAACTCCAATAGCTGAGAAACAGTTTCAGCAAAGTGACTGGATATAAAACTAACTCAAATCAGCAACTTTCCTCTATACAAAAAATAAATGGGCTGAGAACAAAATTAAAGAAACAATACCATTGGTAATAATCACAAATAATTATAAAATATCTTGGTGTAACTCTTGCCTAGCAAGTGAAATATTTGTATGACACAAACTTCAAGTCCCCCCAAAACAAACAAACAAACAAACAAACAAACAACAAAACAACACTGAAGAAGACTTCAGGCAATGGAAAGATCTCCCATGCTCATGGATTGGTAGAATTAACATAGTAAAAATGGCCATCTTACCAAAAGCGATCTATAGATTTAATGAAATCTCCATTAAATTCTAAGTCAAATTTTCACAGGGATAGAAAGAAAAATTCTCAACTTCATAGAGAATAACAAAAACCCCAAGATATCTAAAATAATTCTCAACAATAAAAGAACTTCTGGGGAATCACCATCCCTGACCTCAAGCTGTACTACCGAGCAATGGTGATTAAAAACCACATAGTATAGGTACAGGGACCAACCTGTCAATCAATGGAATAGAACTGAAGATCCAGAAATAAGCCCACACACCAATGGACATTTGATCTTTGACAAAGAAGCCAAGACCATACAGTGGGGAAAAAAAGAAAACATTTTCAACAAATGCTGCTGTGGTCTAACTGGTGGTCTGCATGTAGAAGAATTCAAATTGATCAATTTTTATCTCCTGTACAAAACTGAAGTCCAAGTGGATCAAGGACCTCAACATAAATCCAGATACACTGAACCTAATAGAAGTGATAGTGGGAAATAACTTTGACATCATTGGCACTATGGTAATTTTCCTGAACAGAAAACCAATGGCTCAGACTCTAGATCAACAATTGACAAATGGGACCTCATGGAACTGAAAAGCTGCTGTAAGGCAAAGGACACTGTCAATAGGACAATTCAACATCATACAAACTGGGAAACAATTCTTCACTCACCCCACATCTGATAGAGGACTGTTACCCGAAATAGGTAAAGAACTCAAGAAGATAGACTCCGAAAAATGAAATAACTCAATTAAAAATCAGAGTACAAGGCTAAACAGAGAATTCTTAACTAATGAATCTCAAATAGCTAAGAAACACCTAAAGAAATGTTCTACATCAGTAGTCCTCAGGGAAATGCATATCAAAATGACCCTCAAATTCGAGCTTACAACAATCAGAATGGCTAAGATAAAAAACTCAGGAGACAGCAGATGCTGGGGAGGCTATGGAGAAATAGGAACACTCCTCCATTGCTGGTGGGATTGCAAGTTGGTACAAGCACCTTGGAAATCAATATATCAATTCCTTAGAAAAGTATTAATAGTTCTACCTGAAAATCCAGGTATACCACTCCTGGGCATATACCCAAAATATGCTCCAAGATATCACAAGGTCACATGCTCTACTATGCTCATAGCAGCCTTGTTTATAGTAACCAGAAGCTAGAAACAACCCAGATGTCCTTCAATGGAAGAATGGATACAGAAAATGTGGTACATTTATACAATGGAATACTACTCAACTATTAAAATTGAGGACATCACAAATTTGCAGGCAAAGGGTTGGAACTAGAAAATATCACCCTGAGTGAAGTAACTCAGACCCAAAAGGACATGCATGTTATACACTCACTGATAATTGGAGATTAGCCAAAATGTTCAGAAAACCTATAATACAATTCATAGACCATATGAAGCTTAAAAATAATGCAGGCCCAATTGTGGATGTTTCACCCCAACGTAGAGAGGTGAACAAAACAATCATGTGAGGCAGAGGGAGGGAGTGACTTGGATGGGAGAGAAGAGGAGAAAGGAAAAGGGGGGTCAGGATCAGGGTTGGGGGGAGACAGGAGAGAAGCCCAGAGGGCCAGGGGTGTGAATAGAAATATATAGTAGTGGGGTGGGAAACGGGGAGACAACTAGAAAGTCCCAAACACCAGGGATGTGGGAGGCTCCCAAGACTCAAGGGAAATGACATTACCTGGAAAGCCCCTCAGCTGTAAAATAGAGCCTGAAGAGCCCACCTCCAGTAGATAGACACAGTCCCCACTTGAGGATAGGGCCACACAGCCAACTCATAAATTTTAACCCAGCATTGTTCCTATCTAAAGGAAATGCAACAAAAAAAAATGGAGTAGAGACTGAAGGAAAGGTCATCCAGAGACTGTACCACCTTGGATTCATCCCAGGCAGAGACATCAAACCCAACACTTTGAAGCTGCCCAAATGTGCTTGTAGACAGGAGCCTGGCATGGCTGTCCTCTGAGAGGCTCTGCCAGCACTTGACTGAGACAGATGCAGATACTCACAGTCAACCATTGGACTGAGTCCAGGGACCACAATGGAATAGTTAAGGGACAGACTGATGGAGCTGAAGGGGATTGCAATCCCAAAGGAAGAAAAACAGTATCAACTAATTGAATCCTTCAGAGCTCCCAGATACTTAACCACCAACCAAGGAGCATGCATGGGCCAGTCCGTGGCTCCAGCTACCTGTGTAGCAGAGGACTGCCTTGTCTGGCTTCAGGGGGAGGGGATGTGCTTGGTTCTGTGGAGGTTTGATGCCCCAGAGAATAGGGATGCTAGAGGGGTGAGGTAGGAATGAGTGGGAGGGTGGAGGAGCACGTTCTTAGAGGCAAAGGAGAGGGGGATAGGGTAGAGGACTTGTGGAGGGGAACCTGGAAGGGGACAACTTTTGAAATGCGAATAAATAAAATAATAGAAAAATATATGAATACTTTCTTTAAAAATAAATACTTAATGTCTTAGCCAGGTTTTATATTCTTGCACAAAACATCATTACCAAGAAGCTGTTTGGGGAGGAAAGGGTTTATTCAGCTTACACTTCCGCATTGCTGTTTATCACCAAAGGAAGTCAAGACAGGAACTCACACAGGGCAGGAACTTGGAGGTAGGAGCTGATGCAGAAGCCATGGAGAGGTGCTGCTTACTGGATTGATTCCCCTGGCTTTCTCAGCTTGCTTTCTTATAAAGCCCAGGACTACCAGCCCAGAGATTGTACAACCCACCTCCCACTTGATCATTAATTGAGAAAATCTGTTACAGTTGAATCTCATGGAGGCGTTTCAAGGGAGGGTACTTTCCCTGTGATAACTCAAGCTTGTACCAAGTTGACACACAAAACCAGTCAGTACAACTGACCCCTTGTCAACTTGACACACAAACACTATTAACCCTTAACCCTTACTTTCTTATTTATTGCCAAGGTCTAAGCAACTTTAATAGTCCCACAGTCTTTGCAAATTTTTACATATTAAAATTTCCATCTCTTTAAAATATCCAATCTCTTCTGAAATTCAAAGTATTTTTACTATTCAAAGTCTCTTAACTATGGGCTCCACTAAAATACTTTCTTACTTCAAGAGGGAATAAAATCAGGACACAGTCACAATCAAAAGTAAAAATCAAATTCTAACCATCCAATATCTGGGATCCACTCACAGTTTTCTGGCTTCCTCCAAAGGCTTGGGTCACTTTTCCAGCTCTGCCCTTCGTAGCACACATCTTGTCTTCTAGGCTCCAGCTCCCTCTACTCCACTGCTGCTGCTGTACCAAGAGGTGGTCATCTCATGGTACTGACATCTCCAAAACACTGCTGCAACTGGACTGCACTTTCACAAATAGCCTCTCATAGGCTCTTTTCATGGTGTTAAGCCTCAACTTCTCTGCACAACCCCTTCAGTCCTGGATCTTCATCTCCCAGTGAGGCTGCACCTTCACCAATGGCTTCTCCTGGCCTCTCACAGTGCCAAGCTCTAGCTGCTACCTCCTTATGCTTCAAAACCGGTATCACCTGGTTGACTCTTATACATTACCAGTTCTGACTGCCAACAGGAGGAACAACCAGGGCTGCCTCTGGAACACAGTTTCTCTGTGCTCTCAGGAAACACTGCCCAGAAGATTTCACCTCAGTGATGCCGTTCTCTCCCTTATCTGCTTAATCACTGCTAATTTCTCAGCTCCAGTATCAATCTTCCCAGTAGTGCAAAGGTTTTTCATTAGTAGTTCTGGTATCTTGTTAATCACAGCTGATTCCTCAGCCCCAGCAAACCAAAACCAGAGAATCTTCACAATCAAAACAGCAATGGCCCTGATAAGAGTCTTTAATCTTCCCTCTAAAATTTTACAAATGAAGCCTCCATCATTTTAACTGTTCTCAATATTATCTTCTATGCTCTCACAAAACATTGTACAGAGCTCTTAACATCCCAATGACTCTTCCAGCTCAAAGTTCTGGTCCTTCCACAGTCCTCCGAAAAACATGGTCAGGTTGTCACAGGAATACCCTACTGCCAGTACCAGTTTGTTTTAGTCAGGGTTTGTATTCTTGCACAAAACACTATGACCAAGAAGCAAGTTGGGGAGGAAAAGGGTTTATTCAGCTTACACTTCCACATTGCTCTTCATCACCAAAGGAAATCAGAATAGGAACTCACACAAGGCAAGAACTTGGAGGCAGAAGCTGATGCAGAGGCCATGGAGGGGTGTCACTGGATGACTTCCCCTGGCTTGCTCAGCTTACTTTCTTATAAAACTCAGGGATGGCACCACCCACAATGGGCTAGACCCTCCCCTTTGATCACTAGTTGAGAGAATGCCTTACAGCTGGATCTCATGGAGGCATTTCCTCAAGGGAGGCTCCTTTCTCTGTGATAACTCCAGCTTGTATCAAGTTAACACATAAAACTGATCAGTACGTTTAGATAGTTAAGAGTACATATAATATGTACATAAATTTCCTTTTAGTGGTTGTTTCTTTTGAGAACTTGAAATTATGCACACATATACATATACAAAATGTTAATATAAGCCCTGGAAAAATATAAACATCTTACCTGAAAATAAATATTCTTCCTTATCTTTCTCTTCATTCTTTCTCTTCCTCTCCATTTGCTTTCTCTTCTTTTTCTATTTGAGTCAAATAATTGATATTAATTGCCATGTTTTAAAAGAATGTTACACTATTATTTTAGGCAACTAATTTGTAATTTTCATGCCATGATAATAATTGTCAACTTTACAAACTATTAACATCTAATCATACAATAACTGCTAAACAAATGTCATTTACTATAAACTCTTATCTCAGGGTCAGCTCACTGCTAATCTTATTTTGTCTTATTTAGAAAAAGAGACACAGAAAATATAGTGGTTTGCTCTCAGTAAAATTTTATTTGTTTCATATGAAATTGAGAAGAAATTGTGAGATCTAGGACTAATGAGGGAATTCTATCATCTTTAAAGATATTGTTGTTCACTCCCATTTCCTCCCACAGGACACCAGGGAAATGGAAACATCTCTCACTGAGATGATATGCCAGTGTGCACATGACTGAAATTATATTCTATTTGCCCCTAATAGAGGAATATGAACAACATTAGTTGTGAGACTGTGTATAAGCATACTTTCTTCCTAGGTGACCAAGTATCTAGCTAGAAGCTAGTAGCTTTTACAGCCATAGTTTTCACTTGACCCTGAAGATATGTTACAAAAATATCAAGGCATGTATGAGGCCATATATAGAACCTAACTCAATATTTATTATATTTTCCAAATAAATATAAATGCATATGGAAATATATGTATATAAATATATTCACATACTCATATGAAAATATAGTGTTTTTCATATATATGGAATATGAAAAATATTCCATACACATATACACAAATTTAATCAATTAATTGGGCAGAATACAAATTAGCAATAGTATCCTAATTAATTATAATAGAATTATGTGAATACAATTAGATATCATTGTTAAGCTATACATAATATAACCTTGCTCCCCAAATAACTTGTAGCTCTACTTTTTCCTTAAAGTAAGTACCTTATAGCTTTCATTCTGCAAATGCAAATGGTCAGTACCCACTGTTGTGATTATGTAAGAAAATTAAAGGTGACTTACTAATAAGTGCCATGATACCCTGGCAGTTGCTATGGTACTGAGCATGATGCAAAGTAAACAGGGCGAATACATTAGATAAAGAGATCCCTCAACATCAGGGCAGTGGGTAATCACAGTGGTGCAATCTTTAGTATGCTATTAAGAATAGCAAATAACTTAAATTGTATGAATTGTTTACTTTTTCAAGCTTTCACTTTATATCTCTATGTTTCTGTTGGCTATGGATAAGTAGAGCGGCAAGGAGCAGAAGCATATCTCAGGGTGGGGATGAGACAATTCAACATAGTACAAAGAAACAAAGAGCCAGTATATTAGAATAACAGCTAGAGAAGAAACTACAAATCATTCTAATATTTCAAATAGGGGCAAAAACTAATGCAAAACATACATGAAAATATATTCCAAAATGAGAAATACCTCAAATGTTATATGTGATGTGCATATAAAAAATAATATGTAGTTACATAATTTTGTATTTCTTAGTTTTGGGATCAAAAACTCTGACCACTCCCAGGCTAGTCTTCAAAAGGAACAAGGTAGGGTTAACATGGATGGGATTATATTGTCATTAACTTTGGATTAAAAAGAAAATGATATCTTTAGAAAGGGCAGGTCCTATTGTCTTAGAGATGGAGACAATGACCTACATTGTGTAAAATAAAAACCCCATGAGCAGATCACTGCTTTAGTTTCTGGAGCTGCCCGTCATGGTGGCAAGTGCTCTGAAGATTTTGTGCTTCTGAAAATGCTGAAATCAAAGAGTTCAGTCTGCCAGGGTCTGTTGTGTATAGTGAGAAGTAAGGGTGCAGTGAGCCATCAGAATGCTGTGAGCAGTCAGAATGCTGTGAGCAGTAAGGATGCAGTGAGTAGTCAGTATGTAGTGAGCAGCCAGGGTGCAGTAAGCAGTCAGGGTCCAGTGAGTGAGCTGTAAGGGTGTAGTGAGCAGTCAGGGTGCAGTGAACAGTCAGGTTTCAGTGAGCAGTGAGCATGCAGTGAGTAGCCAGGGTGCAGTGAACAGCAATAATGCAGTGAACAGGCAGCATGCTGTGAACAGTCATGGTGCAGTGAGACATCAGGGTGCAGTGAGCAGTGAGCATGCAGTGAGTAACTGGGGTGCAGTGAACAGCTATAATGCAGTGAACAGGCAGCGTACTGTGAGCAGTCATGGTGCAGTGAGACATCAGGTTACAATGAGTAGTAAGCATGCAATGAGTAGCGGGGTGCAGTGAACAGCAATAATGCAGTGAACAGGCAGCATGCTGTGAGCAGTCATGGTACAGTGAGACATCACGGTACAGTGAGCAGTGAGCATGCAGTGAGTAGCCGTGGTGCAGTGAGTAGTGAGCATGCAGTGAGTAGTCGGGGTGCAGTGAGTAGTGAGCATACAGTGAACAGGCAGCATGCTGTGAGCAGTCATGGTGCAGTGAGACATCAGGGTGCAGTAAGCAGTGAGCATGCAGTGAGTAACTGGGGTGCAGTGAACAGCTATAATGCAGTGAACAGGCAGCATACTGTGACCAGTCATGGTGCAGTGAGACATCAGGTTACAGTGAGTAGTGAGCACACAGTAAGTAGCCCGGGTGCAATGAGCACTCAGGGTGCAGTGAACAGGCAGCATGCAATGAGCAGTTAAGGAGCTCTAGTCATGACCAGTTAAGTTTTCTCTGGGCACACGACTTTCTATAATGTGAGTAGACTACATCTAGTTGACTGAGGCTTTAGGGAATAACACGAAATTATTCCAAATAAGAGAATTCCCCCTCAAGGATAAAGCAAAGAAACACTGTGTATATTTTGCCTTGCAGTCCTACCTTGTAGACTTAAGAATTAAGTATCACACCAACTTGTACCTGAACTTCCATCGCTCCAGCCATTTCAAAGTTCTAGATTTGCCAACCTTGACTATTGCACAACTTAGTACTTCAAAATAAATTGTGTATTTGTATTTCTGTCAGTCTCTCAGCCTCTAGGTCTGTTCTGCTCTCCCTGTCTTCCTTTTTCCATCTCTTTCTCTCTTTTTCTTTGTTTCTATATCCATTTTACTCCATATTTCTGGATAATATTAATTATATAATCCCCCCAGATAAAATTTTGGATTGATTAAAGAGATATTTGTGAAATATGCAATTGTGAAAACAATTATAAAAGCACACTGGTCAATATTTATTATGTTGGTTGGTCTTAACAAACAAAGTTTAATGTGTTTGACTACCACAAAAAGGAAAACATACCGCACACAAGTAATCAGTATGAGTATCATAAAGCTAATGAAAACTAGATGAAAACAAACAATTAGAGTGATAAATATACTTAATATGGAAAGAATTATTAATTAATAAGTAAAAGGTACAAAATATTAGTGAGAAGAAGACATGGGGTTTATCTAAGCCAATGTAGATAAAAGCTTAATATAGATTTTAAAAAAAACAGTGGTAAATATATAAAAGCTTACTCTCCAGCGAGCAGTGTGAGCTGCAATACCCTTGACATACACTTTGCCTGAATTATAATTGATCGCCAGTTTTCTGAAACATTGCGTGTTAACATGCGTTTGAGGACCAATGATATGAGTCTGCTTTTGGAATTATGTCTTCTGGGAAAAATCAAGGTGTAGGCAAAGAGTTAGGTATACTGGTAGGTAGTCGTGGCATTTGTAATGCCGGGGAACTGGAAGGAACTTGAAATAATCGACACAGGGATTTTTAAATAAATCAGTAGAATTTCTAGAAAGGTAAAATTATTAAGTTCATGCCTTGAGAAATAAAAATTATAAAAAAGAATGAGAATAAGTAGTATTAATTGAATTTTCTCCTTAAAATAAGCCTCCTTGGGTCAGGATTGTGATTTATATTGCCACATTAAATTGCCACTCACCTCAAAATTTCAATGAAATTTACAGAGAACAAAACTGAGTAATAATTTATCTCAAAGTTGAAACACAGTGAAGAAACAAAACATGCCAACTCTATATAGCCAGAAATATATATTTCTCATATGCAACTACAGCATTTTCCCCTGCAATTTATTTTAGCCTAGATTAGGTTAGATTTTTCTGGCTTATCATGTAGGTACAGAGGCTACAACCTCTATTAAACATGTCTCTAGAATTTTTTTTTAAAGTGCCTCTACAAATATACGTTCTGCTCAGTTTTATCACAGCAGGGTGGATGAGCTTGCTTATGCTCTTGCAGGGTTGGGAGGCCAATGTACTGTTTTCCTCTTCTTAAGTACCCACTATAATAAGATAGTGACAGAGAAGACACACACACAGAAAGGGGAGGGTCTGAAAAAGAGGGTAGAGATGTCAAAGCTAAGAAAACACATTGCCCTTTTCACGGCTGTGCTCCGTGGGTCTCCCTGACTTACACAACTCCCAGAGATCTGTGCTGTAGCAATTCACACAACCTACAATCTTGGAATTCTTGATGCTCAACTGGGAAGTTAAAGGTAGAAGCCACTAAGCCAATGTAGAAATCTCGTGAGCTTGGATGCTGAGTGGAAACCACTGGGGGCGGGGAAGGTGAATGGGCTTGGATGGGTTATAGTTTACAATGCAGAACTTAATGAACTAAAATTAATATGATTTTCCTTGTAGTCATTCTCACTCCAGTCCTCATACTCGGTCCACAAGTACAAGCGAGGAGAGTCTACCAGTAAGCAGACAGAGAAGAAGAAGCAGAGGACCTGGCAACTTTTATAAACGCCCGAGGCTGTTTCTTCTTACTGTTTTCCATTATAACTGGGTAGCAGATCTCAGACAAACATTCCATTTCCCATTGCTTAGACAAAGTATTATCCTTTGAGCAGGCTAATGCCCAACTAGTCAATCACCAGACACTTATATATGTTAGTCACCAGACACTTATTATCACTATATGTCAGTCACCCTGCTCGATACTGTGTGTGTAGTAGTAGTTAGTAAAACATACGTAATCTTTGCTTTCCTAGGTACTGTAGGTTTACGTGAGAAGCAAGTGAAGTCGGTGGCTGTAAAGGTATGAGAGAAAGTGAGAAGAGAACACAGGACCTTGGGACTATGTTAAATAACCTGGACTCCTTTGTCAAAGCCGATTAGGAATGAATCACCTTAGTGGAGCCTATTTATGGGACACAGCGGTATTTCTATGGTCACAGCACCCCTCCAACTGCTTGTGGTACACAACCCAAACAGGTAAAACACAAACCGTGAGTCCGAAATTCTAGCAATCCTACAGCCCTCTCTGCGGGGCTGTTTTGAAAGTAGTTTGATCTACAGAGGGAGCCATGAGAAGGGAGAGCATTGATCAGTGTCTGCTTAGAGTAGAATTGTCAGAAATCAGTGACAGGGTGAGTGCAGGAGGCAGAAGAATGAGCAAAGGCTGTCATCTAGGATTTCTGGAGGAACAAGACGCTGGCTTGAGTAACAGCTCACGTAACTATGCGTGATGAGCAATGTGTGCATGCTTAGACATTCCTTGTGTCTAAAGCCCAGAAGTGAAGTTGAGGAAAAAGGATAGGGAAATAGTTAGAGAGCTGCTATTTAAAAAAAGAGGAACAAAGAGATTAAGCAGTTTAGATTCCAGGTCACTGGATTTCGTATTGTTCCTGCCTTTTCCCTAAAAGCTTAGAAGAATAAGATATCTCTAGTTTAGCAAACCTCGGCGCTCTCGCTCTTTCTTCAGACGCCACCCGGAAGCGAACAGTATTCAAACCTCTTTAAGGATGCTATCCATCCTGTTTTTCATATTCCTTCTACATGTCGTCTATTTGCTTCTGCACCCAGCAGCAATGTGTAAGTAACCATTGTGTGTTACTGGGCAGTTTCTATAAATTTTACTGAAACTTTAAAAGCCTTTTAAAAAAGTATCTGAGGTGCATTTGTGTAGCACAAACTATTTGTCTGTTTTATGCTGCTTGCTCCAGAGACCTCTATCCATGCCCTGGATCCACACCCATCTTCAGAGACCGCCCTCAAACATGGCACTTCTTTCCTATTCCTTCAAGCTCTTCTCTGTACTTCAGTGTTTTAAACATGTTCAAGGTTTGAGTGTCTGTGTGCTCTTAAAGACAGGGAAGTTAAAAATAAATACCTCCCACTATTCATTCTTTTTACTCTGGCTACTGATATTTTCATTGCTTTTATAGATACAGTCCTTCCCAGTAATGTGCTTCCATTGCCGATGCGGCTACCACTGTGCTAAATGTGTTTGCAATGTCACCCCTAATATTGTTCCAAGATTCGCTGGCCACTTATCTCACTTGACATCCCTGGAACAATTCATATCTTTTACTCATCTACTTCCTTGGCTTCAGTTCTATTAATATGCTAATGATGGTCTGAGTCCTGTCCCCCCCCCCCTCTCAACCTCTCCTGAATTGCAGTCACATGCATTTAAGAAAAATGCACAATTTTCCACGTGATTGGATACTTTAATTAGAAATTGAAAAAGGTCATCATTAGAGGCCTCTATTTACATAGTCATCCTATCTGGAAGCCAACAGAGTTGGTAAGGCATATCGAACCTTCTAATATGCAGTTCACATTCAGCTGACAACAGTATTGACTTATTTACTATATCTCCTATTATAGATTCCCATTACAGATCTTTATCAATGGGGACAAGAATGCCCCTGATAACAGGCTTTGAATAGTACATTTTCATAAGGTATTTATGAATTACTAAGGCAACTAATCTTTTTCAGCAAACTGCTTTAACAGAGATATGTATGTAAATAAGTTTTGTTTGTTTTTTGTTTTTTTTGTTTTTGTTTTTTCTTGGATTCACTAGCTGGCTACACATCATGCTTCCTCGTTCTGTGTATTTTCTTGTAATGATGGTACTAAATGTGTTCTAAGTTGCTTTCCTGTTGCTGTGATAAAGCATTTTTACCAAAAGTAACTCAGAGGCAGGAGCTTGTCCTTTGGCTTACAGTTCTAGGCAGCCATCCATCAGTGAAGGAAGTCGAGTTGAGAACCCCAGACAGGAACCTGGGCCAGAAAGCAGGGAGGAATGCTGTTTACTGGCTTTCTCTCTCTGGGTCTTGTTCATGATCGCATCTTATGCAAGCCAGCCCCCACAAGTTCATGTTGACACCATCCCCAGTGTCCTGGGCCCCCTCACACCAACCAATTATCAAGGTAATTCTCAATAGAGATGAACACATGCTAACTTGATGGGCAGTGCCTCAATAGAGACTCCTTCTTTTATGCTGACTCATACTTCCATACGCCAAGTTAAAATAAAATAGCCAGGACAAAAAGGGTGTGGAGTGGAGGAGTTGTTCCTGCATATATGATTTAGTAGTAGTAGTAGTAGTAGTATTTCAGTCATGGGTCTTAAATGTAGAGTAAGCTTAAAGATTATGTATCTTCAGTGAAAATTTGAAAATGTTCAAACAATAAGATAACTGGAATTCCAATATCACCATCTCAGAAGAGGCCCAGTTCCCATTTGCAATAGTGAATCTTCGCATAAGGTGTGGAGATTTCCCATTCGCAATAATGAATCTTTGTATAAGATGCAGAGATGGCCGTATGTCTTTTTAATTTTACTTTGATTTGTTAGCTCACACACAGGCTCTTCTCTGGTTTCTGTGGCTTCCCACATTTTTAATTTTTAGTATATAATTAAATTAATTTAGCATCCTCCTTATTATAACATCACAATTCTAACTGTAGTGTTTATAACTGTCACTGTGGTCTCTAATACTTTTTATATGTATGCAATTTAAAGCAACGCAACTATCTAACTACAGACACCTAACATATCACACAGGTACAGGGACAGTGTTGCCACTAGCATCACTGGAAGCCAGACAGTGTAGTGAGAATTCTGGGATTTCAGTTTCTGTAAAAACACAAACATATTATAAAAATGTGTTTTTATTTTAATCCCAGATGTGCAGATATGAGCTGCTCCTGAATGCCCACAGCAACAAACTATGATTTGCCTCATGCTCTAGCAAAGGCATGGTTTTGCCAACGGATGATATTTTCTGCTACAGTGTGACATTGGAGATTCTGGGAACTTTTTAGAGAGTATATAAATACTAGGGCTCTGAGAAGTGGGGTGGGTGGTTATTGGTCATTCAAGGTTGGGGGGTTGGTTGTGGTTGGTTAGTAGTCATGCTCAAGGAAGAAACAAGTATAAGACAAGTAGAAAGAAATTAGTTTCAAGAATCTGTTTTAGTCTCTCTCCACTCTATCCTTCTTTCTGTCCTATTTAGTGATACAGAGTAAAACTGGGGGATAAAGGGTGGGGAAAAAGAAGAACCCACAAAGCAGCAAAGACCAACTATAAGCAAAGAAACACAAGGGAAGAAATTAGAGAGAGAACTCTCTCTCTCTCTCTCTCTCTCTCTCTCTCCTCTATCCTTCCTTCTCTCTTATCTGGGGATAGGGAATAAAAGCATGAATAAAGGGTGTGAAAAATAGGAACCACAAAATCAGCAAAGACATGTTAAAAGACGATTTACAGTAGAGCCCCTTTGTACGTCCTTAATATTAAAACCCCTTGTGAAGGGACCCATTGATACAGACCCATATATATAGTCATTGTTTTATTCCATGCAAGTGTGTGTGTGTGTGTGTGTGTGAGTGTGTGTGTGTGTGTGTGTGTGTGTGTGTGTGTGTGTAAGCCAAAGGAGACAGTGGCTGAATCTCAGGGCCTGGAGCAATGCTTATAGGTAATCAATGAGGGGTGTCTTTTTTATTGATGCTCTTATATCTGATATAATTTTTATCACCATTATCACCATGATCACATCATCTTAACCTGTCAGTCACAGATACAAAATAATACCCATTCACTGAATGGCATCAGAGTATTTATATTAAATGTGGTGCTATATAACAACCTACTTATATATGTTAAAATATGCTATGCTAAGAAACCTCTGGAAAGTATAGGCACATTTTATACATAAATTGTTCAGTCTTCTTTGGATTATTCCCCGTGTACATGTTCTAATATCTGAGATCAGTATAATTTAATTTCTTTCTAGAGCATATTAGTTTTCAAATCTGTCTTTCTTCACTGTGGAATAAGATATCAAAGCCATGCAATTCTTAATTTTGTTTAGTAAATGCAGTGACACTACAATCTATTACTGTCATACACTTAGATTCTACTTGGGGATTTGCCAAGCCCACTCTAGTGGTGATTCACAACAGGCCTGAAAACCTGGAACGAGTCCTGAGGTAAAGAATCTCAAGGAGATTCAGCCTCCTAGAGTCCTGGCATTTTCAATAATCTATATACACGAACCCTATCTGCATGCTAGTATGGTGTATGCTCTCTTTCAATATTATTAATGCCTTTAAAGATTAAATTTATACCATAGGTGATGTTTCCACTAGTGTTCCAAAGTCCTAACAATTCCTTAAAGCCAGTGTTCCAAAGTCCTGAAAATTCTTTAAAGCCAGGAGCTCAGAATTCAGTGAAAAGGTTACTTTCATATGCAAGTATTTACCAAGGCCTAGGAAATAGGGGGGTTGTGGTATTGCATTATTCATGAGAAGGTCTGCTAGTGCAGAACCCCCTGGTGCTAGCTTTCACAAGGCTCAAAGGAGTAGCACAAATTGTGACTAAGGTGTGAAATCCTTACCTGTCTTTAGTTGACCCTAGGCAGAACTGCTTTATCTTAACTGTAAACCTTACCTGGTTCCTGTAAGTCCCTTTGAAGTCATTCCTTTGTTTTGTGTCAAGTAACTTCAATGTACTTTGCCTACTGTGACATCCTACCCCTTTGTTCTCTGTAGTTTATAACACTGGTGTTCACTTTATGAGAATGCATTCAGTTCTACACCCTCTCTCCTGTGGACTGTCTGTCACTCATTCGCCGAATCCTCACTCACCTGTAACCAAGAGACCCAGTTCCACACAGATTAGGGACCCCAAGTGAGGCCAGTCTGTGGCAGGGATTGATTATATATTTATATTTTATATATGAGGATGCAAATCCAAGAGATATATATTGGCTTAATGAAATAGATTTTGACTTAAGGAATTAATAAAGGGGCTACAACCCTTCTATCTTAGGTAGGGTTTCCATTGCTGTGAAGAGACATCATGGCCATAGCAAACTTTGTAAAGGAAAACATTTCATTAGGGCTGGCTTACAGTTTCAGAGGTTCTGTCCACTATTATTATGGTGAGAAGCATAGCATCATGCAGGTATGCTTGATGCAGAAGTACTGAAGAGTTCTACATCTTGCTCTAAAGGCAACAGTGGGAACTAACACAGGCAGCTAGGAGTAGGGATCCTTCTGCAGATTAAATGTATTTAAGGGGTTAAATTAACATAAGTATTATTTCAGAGTGTTTTGTTCTCTAAAGAACCAAAATGATTAAAGACTTCCTGAGTGCCTTGCATTCACTACACAACTAAGATACAGGCATAACCAACACTGGATGAAGAAATAAGAGTAAAATATGTTTCAGGGTTACAACATGGTTTCATATCATCTAAGAAATCTGTTGTAATTTGTTCATATTATACTTTATTTTACTTTATTGTATTGACTACCAAAACATTTCATATATATATATATATATATATATATACACAAATATATGTATGAGTATGCACATGTATTGTAGTTGCTTTGATTCATTTTGATTTTGTTATAATTTGCATTTAATTTGTTTTTCTTCTGATACTGTTATACATTGTTCAGTTTAGTTCCTTGAAGTATGTTATATTATTTCTTTCAGATTATTTTAGTATAAGAATCTGCTGTTTTTAAATACATTTATCACAATTGCTTTTGCTGAATCCCTGAGGTGTTGGCATCTTGGGTTCCCATTGTGATTATTTCAAGACATTTTTATAGTCATTCTTTGGTTTCTTGCAGGAAACTATTATTGAGCATCCACATATGTATAGATTTCCCAATTCCTCCAACTGTTGACTTTTAATTTCATACAAGTGTAGTCTGAGATGATAGTTGATACGATTTCAAGCTTCATAAACATGTAGAGATGTGCACTTTGGCCTGACATCTGGAGAATGCTTCAAGTGCACTAGTGAAAAATAGATTTGTTATCCTTCTGAAACTCCCATAATGTAAATATTCCTCCATTTCTTAGTGATATCCTAGAAATCTTGTAGTCTGTCTTCATTCATTTTAATTCTGTTTGGTTTTTTCATTACTCTGATTAAATCACTTCAAAAGATTTATCTTTGCTCTACTCTGTAGAAAACATTTTTTCAACCTCCTTCTAAGGCTTAGGAAACACTGGGGGAAAAGGAAGAAAGATGTGAGAGTTAAAAAAAAAAAAAAAAAAAAAAAAAAAAAGACCAGCAGTGAAAAAAATGTCACCTCCTAGCAAAGCACAGCTATGGCAGTCATGAACTAACAGCAGTTGTTGAGGCTTGTACTGGATCTCCACAAGAATGGGCCAGCGCACACATGCATGTACACACATGCACAGAAGCATCAAAGACTGAGAAAGCAAGAGAAGCAGGAAAGCTGCTGTGAGATTGAGTGTCCTAGACATGACAGCAAAGCTGCACCCATGACACCTCGACAACATGGTTGTCTAAACAAGACCTGAATAGGTACTGCAGCAATACATGGGCCACATGGAAGAGTGGGAAATTGGACCTTTCTCATAGACAAAGAACAATAGAAAACTCAATCATGCTAAGAGCAGGTAAATAGTCTTCCCTAGGGACAACCCCCGGAATTGGATATCCAAAAATGGAGTGGCCATCCCTGAAGTCATCATAGACATGCAAGTGACACTAAGTCCACTGAGCAAGTTCTGTTCATATATTTAGACATGTCTTCTGCTACCCAGCCACCATCACTAACTCTTATCTCTCATCAAAACCAACGGGCATAATAATTGCTGTGAGCCACAATCATCATTGCACAGATATGGATGTTCAGATTAACCCACCAGTCAGCAGGCTGATGCATTACAGTTTGGAGACGTACAGTTTGGAGAAGACTGAGGCAAATTGTTTTTGAATGCTTTATGGTAAATCTAGAGATCCCGTATGTCTCTTTTCTGGCTGATCACTTCCTTGAAATGAGATATTCATATGTCAACCAGATCATTTTCATTTAATTATATTCAATGAACATTTATTAAACACTCATCACGTATCAGACATATTAAAATATCCCCAAGGATTCAGTGATTAGTAGGACCCCCTTCTTGGAGCTATAAAAATTGTAAGAGCCATTGTAATATTAGAAGCTGTACCCATTAAGTCTCACCTCTGAGACTGCTCAAACATGGGCTGAACAATGACAAGGACAATTGACATCCAAAATAGACAGTGGAAAGCTCACGAAGTCCCAGGCATACACAAAGAGCTACCACAACAGGATGCCAAGTGGGAGAAATAGACACCTGTAGGGAGGGGCACACCTTGTAGGGAGGGGCACACCTTCTGGTTATCCGATGCGAGATATCAGCCGTGAAAACATAAATATTAGAAATGTGATCTATACAGAGGGGATTATACTTACGTATTTAGAAATATAAATGTGTATGTATAAAAATGTACATACACAAACACATACACATACATACATACATAGACATCGTGTACATGTGCATATACATTGGGTTCATTGAATAGCGATTAATAAAAACAGAGGCTATGAATATGAAAAAGAGCAGGTGAGATAAATGAGAGAATTTGGAGGAAGAAAGGGAAAAATAGAAATGATAAAATTGTAATCTTTTTTTGTTTATTTTTTTAAAAATTATTCTTTTACTTATTTACTTTACATCCCCTTCCCAGTCATCCTGTCCTAAAATCCATCCCCCACCCCCCTCCTCTTTCCCTCTGATTAGGTGGGGGCCCCTGGGTATCCCCTACACCTTGATATTTCAAGTCTCTGTGAGGCTAGGCTCTTCCTCTCCAATTGAGGCCAGACAAGGCAGCTGAGCTAGAAGAACATACAGGCAATAGCTTTTGGGATAGCCTCCTTTCCAATTATTCAATACCCACATGAAGACCAAGCTGTACATCTATTACACATGAGCAGGGAGGCCTAGTTCCAGGCCATGTATGTTCTTTGGTTGGTGATTCAGACTCTGAGAGCCCCAAATGTCCAGGTTAATTGACACTGTTCATCTTCCTGTGGTGTTCCTATGCCCTTCTGGGCCCACAATCTTTCCTCTTCCTTCATAAGGTTCCTCAAGCGCCAATTCCTGTTTGTCTGTGGGTGTCTACATCTGTTTGAGTCAGCTGCTGTGTGGAACCTCTCAGAGGACAGCATGCTTATGACTGCAAACGTGACAGAGTGTTATTAATAGGGTCAGAGATTGGTGCTTGCAAATGGGATGGGTCTACAGTTGGGCCCGTTATTGGTTGTCCATTCCTTCAGTCTCAGTTCCTTCCCCTGTGCCTGCATGTCTTGTAGACAGGATACATTTAGGGGTGAAAGTTTTGAGGGTGAGTTGGTGTTCTTATTGCTCCATTGGAGTTCCTGCCACACTGCAGGAGATAGTATCTTCAGGTTCCATATCCCCAATGTAGTGAGTTACAGATTAAAAGAAAAGGAAAGAAAAGAAAAGAAAAGAAAAGAAAAGAAAAGAAAAGAAAATGGAACTTTTTCTAGTGCCAGCACCTGAATATGAATTAACTAATATTTTTAAATGCTTTCCCTGGGATCTGTCCTAGAAATACAAAACCTAAAAATCTCAAAATGAGAATAAAATTTGCACTTAATATTTATATTATCTTTAAATATATTGAGCAGTGATCCATTATGGAAGATAATTAAAATTCACTGTCATAAAAATAAGACAATTGGTATGCAACAAAGTAGCCTAAGGAAGACAGATAAAATGTAAGATGCCTTAGCAAGGGTGAATAGGATTTAACTTGATGTAGTTAGGAAGCAAAGGTAAGATAAAACTTAAAGATATTTAACCAGCAGTGTGACTGGTATAGGAATGTAGACTAGTAATCTCCAAAACAAAGCCCAAGGCATCTCCATGAAAATATAGTTGAAACTACTTAGTTTTAGCTTATTCCTCTGTGCATGTCCTGTTATTTTTTAGTGGCCAAAAAAAAAAAAACAGAATTACAAAACATTGATTACAGAATTTGGGATAATGCATACACATTTTAGATATCCTGGCTAATTATTTTTTAGTGACACAGACTTGATCAATTAAAGCTCTCCCATTGCCCAGGGTTCGTAACTATCTGACCTAAAATAAGAGCAGAGGAAAGATGAATATGAGAAATTGAAAGACATTTATTTACGGAGTGCATTTGGTCTAATGTATCTTATTGTAAGGTCATCGAGAGGAGGAAAAGTCAAGGCTAAGTCTAGCTATCATCTTTATACGATTGAGTGAATGGTGAGAGGTATTTGTTTATAACACGGAAAAACACACCTGGTGAAAGAATATCCAAGCAAAAGTCTTTGCAGGAAAACAAAGAAAATTGAAAGCTGGGGTTGCTGCAATAAGATGATGAACTTTAGTGAGTTTCTTTTTGTCATTACAGCATTGCTATGAAGGTTTCCTATTTACAAAGAAGAGGAAGAGGAAGACAACGAAGAAGGAGGAGGCAAAGAGAGGAAGAGGGGAAGAAGGAGGAGGAGAGGGGAAGATGAGCAAGGAGCAGGAGGAGCAGGAAGAGCAGGAGGAGGAGGAGAAGGAGGAGCAGGAAAAGGAGAAGGAGGAGGAGCAGGAGCAGGAGGAGTAGGAGCAGGAAGAGCAGGAGGAGGAGCAGGAGGAGGAGGAGGAGGAGGAGGAGGAGGAGGAGGGAAATCTAGACTAAAGAAATCACCAACTTGTCCAAGTTGTTGTTTCTCTGGAGATTTGTTCTAGCTCATGTTCTAAGGAATATTATTCTTTTAGGTAATTAATTGTCCTCTGATTAGACCATCAACAATCTAGCCATTCCCTTGACTATAATGAGACTAAGTTTCACTGGGATATTATAAATGCCAACTGTTTGTAAATGTGCATGAAAACCCAGGAACATGCCTGTTATACTTACAAAAAGATAAAAATCAAAAGAATACATATTGATGTTTATATGTTAGTAAAGGTTATATTTAATATATTTGTGCTACTAACACATTGATGTACTTTTCTTCACACCAATCAAAGAGATTACACATGTAATATATGCAAAAATATTTACTCAAAACCCACATATTATAGAGTTGTGGATCATCTCTCTAATTTTCTTTACCTGTCTACAGCATGATTTCTTCTAGGTTCTCAGCTATGCTAATTTGCATGCTGAATTAAAGCACTGCATCATTTTGACTCTCTATAGGCACATAACTGGAGGGGTCTAAAAGAGTTGGACAGAGAAGCTAGGAACTGGAGGTATGCACAGTTCCTTGCACTGACTTATGATAGCCTCTAGTGAGTCGTGAAATTATAGAACGTTAGCATGGATATAACCTAACATATAAGCTAGCCAGGCTCTTTTCTTTACATGGAGAAAACCTGTGTTCATAAAGCAAAACTGATTTGTTCTGGCTCATATAATGTCTAGCATCTATTTTTTCTAATTTTCCTTTCTTTTTATTGTTATAGACATAGTTTCATTCTTGTTTTTTATTATGATTTGATAAACGCAGAAAATAAATCTATTACCAATAATTCATTTAACTGATATATACGAATCACAATGTGTTTTGGGAGAGTAGCTATGATATGCAATGTCCACAATGTCCTTGGATAACTTTCATTTTCATAGACATGGGGGTATATAAATCACAGCCATTCTAAAACACACAGAAAGTGTGTTTTAGGGAAATTGCATCAAGGTTCTGAAAGAATTTGAAGATCATGTCAATGTTGAGCCAAAATAATAAAACTATTATTTAATGGCAATGTTTACATGAATATCAAAAAAAAGATTGTGGTATTAATGTGAAAGTCAGGAAGAAAGACACAGATTTATGGATAAAGATGAAGAGGAAATGAAAAAACAGCATGTATCTGAACAGTTAAAATATCTTCTGGATCCTAGCATGCAGTGGGAGAATGAGAAAGAGTGACAGGGCTGTGGGAAGTCATTACCACTGGGATTAGACAAAATAAACTAGATAAATGATCATGATATATGAAAGCAGAGAGATTTAGACAGAGATGCCAATCAGAAGACTATGCAATGGTGAATATTTTAGTAAAATAACTCATGACTAAGAATGGTGAAATGAAGTTAAATGAGGCAGGTTGTACATAAATATACATATATACTTATTCACATACATAAGCACATAGACGTATACACACAAACTTACCAATAAACAAACATACATACATACACACACACACACAAGCATATATATACACACACATAGAGTCAAGGTTCTGAAGGGATTTGAAGACCATGTCAATGTTGAGCCAAAATCATAAAACTATTATTTAATGGCAATGGAGACTCTAAAATCCAGAACAGCCTGGACAAATGTGGGGAGACTCTAAGAGCTCATAGATGCCAGCCCAGACTACTATACACAGAAAAACTTTCAATTACCACAGATGGAGAAAACAAGATATTCTATAATAAAGTCAAATTTAAACCATTTCTATCTACCTATCCAACAGTACAGAAGGAATATATATATATATATATATATATATATATATATATATATATATATAGAGAGAGAGAGAGAGAGAGAGAGAGAGAGAGAGAGAGACACCCAAAACAAATATACACATAAGCATATGCTCATACATAGACATCCACACATGCACATACACATAAACACACATATACCAATGTACACATATACATCCACACATCTATACATACAAGTATTCATAAACATGCATATACATAGCATACAGATACACACTTTAATTTGCAGATATGTTCATAATTTTAATAGTGAAAATTAAGATGTGTTTACATTGCAATAGGTAGACATCACTAATATATTCATGAACATACACAAGGAAGTTCTGAAATTCTAAGCTAAATGATCTATTCTAGTCACACTCTCTCCACACCATTTCTAAAATGTACAGTGTGCAATTTATTCTTGTCTTTACTAATTATTAATTGAAGCTTTGTGGTATTTTAGTAGAAATAAATCTTCCTAAACTCAGGCATGTAACTAAACAGCATAAGATACACTACTGTAAAATAGATAAATGATTTCTTTATTGTCATTATTGACAAAACCATCATAGAGCTGTCTTGTTATTACAAATACAATCATTCTTATATGTCAGCATAATATTTTTCTAGGAGTTGTACCATCCCGTTGAAGGTTACATACTCTATCATCTTCTAACATACTCATATAGAAAGAAACAATATTATGTGGTTCAAAATGTCCAGAAACTAATTGCATAGAAGATACAATATTTTGAAATAAAGGCCTATGAAGAATGCAATAGCCACATGCATGCTGGAAGGCTAAGAACACAGGAGCTCATGGAGATGAATGCCTCTGCAGTTCTATTCTGGAACTGAAGTCCTGGAAGATTCATAAAGAATCAAAGGGACTCTGTGCTATTTTATTCATCTATAAAATCTGTAAAATTTCTTCAAGTTTGTTCTTTTAATGACCACATAAAATAACTTACGACATTTGATTAATTTGCCCTTGGCCTTTGCTCATCTCAGAGAAATGAGCCTTATGCCAAAGACTACAAGTATTCCAAAAACAATGATACTGGTATGCTTATATGATGCAGGTCATCACTATATGACCTTGACTTTAAAGATAAATTCATTTGGACATACTTAGTTCACATAGTCATAAAAATCAAACACTTGAAGGTAATTATCCTAGCTATTATAACTGAAAAATAGTTCACCTTGTATAAAACTGATTTGTTTTTATTTTGTGGACATTTTGACCCATGTGTACTATTTCTGTTCTGGTCTTGTACATTATAATCATGCAGTAAAAACATTAAAGTTGTGATATGATGATGGTTCTTTTAAAAATTATTTTATTAGATATTTTCTTCATTTACATTTCAAATGCTATCCCGAATGTCCCCTATACCCTCCCCGTGCCCTGCTCCCCTGCCCACTCACTCCTACTTCTTGGCCCTGGTGTTCTCCTGTACTGGGGTATATAAAGTTTGCAAGACCAAGAGTTCTTATATGAGCAGTAGTACGGCCCTCGTAATAGACTAGACGTGACTTCGTTATCACCTCCACAATGAGGAGAGGAGATCCCTGTTTTTCACTGGCAATCTGGCTCTTCCAAACATCTAACATTCTGGTTACCTGACCATGAGCTTCTCATCCTCAATAAATATGAAAATTTTTTTCTACTTAAAAGCTTCCAGGTCCATGCTATCTAAACACACAAAGATAGATAACATCTAAAGGACAAATCAATATTTAGTTTAATAATCAGGAAGAAATATCTATAGTATAATGTATAGAATAAGAAAGAGTTAGAAAATTTGTTCCTAATCATTGTAGCCTTTTAATACAAGTAAGAAGTGATTAGGTCTTGGGGTCACGTTCTCTCTACTCATGCAATCATTGTCATTCTCAAATGCAATGCTGCACTCTGGGGATGACAGCTGCATGGGTACTCACCACAGAATGCAGTGCCCCTCTCACCCTACCACTGTTAAACTCAATGAAATAAAATGAACATTGTGCGGAGAATAATGGAAATATTGTAGTATCATCACTTCTTACAGCCTGTCACTTACAGTTTTGACCTTTGCCACACTTCATTATTGCAAAATTGATAGATCATGTTCACAGAATCAAATAATCTTGAAATATGAGTGCTGCGTTCTTGCTTAAGCAAACAGTTGTGTGTGCTCAGTTTTTAAAGGGCTCGCTCATCTTTCTGGCTCAACGTCTCACAGAATTTTCTTCCTGACACAAAGTATCCTCTTTGCAAGTGGAAAAGTCAACACTGCAGAATGGATTCATATGAACAAATTCTGTGTCTTAGTCTGTTTTGTGTAATGATGTTCATTGAGGTGGCAGAGCCACATTGGCAGGTGTAAACACCTGTGAATACTAATAGCAGAGTTAGTGATGCTTGTCATTCTAGATAGACAATAGAACAAAACTATACACCACAAGCAATTGAATTTATACTTGGATTTTTGAATTCTTTACAAAACTAATTTTATATAAAAAGTTATTTTGTAAAGACACACTTATTGACTTAGTTAAATAATTGTAGAGAAAATTTGACTTCCTGTGTAAGGACTAAGTCAATTTTTGGTTGGTTGTTTTTGGTTTTGTTTTGTTTTGTTTTTTTATCAAGTATTGTCCCATCCTGCATCTCTGATTTGGACCCACTTTCCTACCTGGAGTGTACTGTACAGTAACTAAGTTAATGAAAACCTTAAAAATAGTTATCATGCACTTACTGCACTGGACACTGGAGGCACAGTGATAGCTCTTACCCTTATACACAGTTTTGATCATTATCAATTATTCTATTTTTTGAATTGGGAGAAAATATGTATGGAAGGAATATGTGCAGACTCTGTAAGATATGAACAGAATCTAAATCCCGCCAAAGACTCTTTTTCATGGCTAGGCTGATTTTTTTGTTTGTTTGTTTGTTTTGTTTGTTTATTATTTTTATTTGTTATAATTTTAGAAAACTCGGTATCAGAAATATTTTCAGTCATCAGCTGAATGATTTTTATAAGAACCAACTTGCAGAAATGTCTCCAGAGTAAGTTGGTCAGCTGCACAATCAACTTTATTAGATGGATAAGTTCAGTACTAATTGGCAAAACAAAGATGGCCCACCTAACTATTAAGTGGTTGAGGTTTTGAGATCATTAGAATTTAAAAATCATTATATATCACCACAGAAATTTAGAAGATTATTGCCTCAATATTAATTAGGTTTCATTAGGGAACTTCTCAGATAAAACTTTATTTAGAATTTTGAATGTCCTCTCTCTGAATTTGTCTAATTCCCCATAGATCAAAGACCTTTAATGATGTTTCTTCCCTTTCTAATAGGAAACAAAATAGGAACTGCCTGACCTGATTTAAACTAAGATAGTCAAACACTAGATACAAATATTATACAATATCTACTCAATGCCATGATTCTCAGTATGACATATATATAGAATAAAGAAGAATGCATCACCTTACATCCTTACCTTATGCCACTAAACATGGTTGAGACTTAGTAACTGTGTTTCACAAGCCAAACTTCAAAGTTAGAGGCAAAGAACATGTTAGCAATCAATCTAGTAGCAAACTAGAAATGGTTTGTTTCTCAACAGAGAGTTTACTTTAGGGATCTGGGAAATTAGCATAGGAAAGACAAAAAATAAATAAAAAGACAAACAGTGATGGCTGAGCACTGCCAGGAGGCTGAGGAAACAAATCAAGTTTTGAAAATGAAGCTTGGGTTGCCAAGAAGAGGATGCAGTCATCTCTGCTGGTTTTTTAGTCTACGGACACCTCAGAAGTAAAGTTCACTGTTCCTTGCAGAGAAGGCGGTTTGGCAGCTGCTGAGCCCTTTGAGTAAGACCAAGAATCTGGTTCTTATCGAGCTAGAATAAGCTACATCTGGAACCAAACCTGAACCATCCCTTCATCGTTCTTCCTTCTTACCTTCCTCCTGGGTGACCTGCTGTCACAATCTGTCAAGAAGTAGTCAAGAAAGAGAACAAGTTGTCAGGAACCATCATGGTATTGCTGTTTTACTTTGGCTATGATGTTTCTTTCCAGAGATTTCATGCAAAGAAGGCCTGGTTCCTAATGCAAGCTTTACTCAGAGATGGCTCACTCTGTTGATGGGTTCATATTTGAGGGCTTTGTGAAGAATTGGTGTAAACGTTCAAGTATGGGCCTGGTTGAGGAAGGCGAGTTACTGGGGTCTGAATATTGTATAGGTATGGTGACACTGTCTTGTCCCTAAGATATTCAAGGATCATTTCTCTTGCTTTCTGGATGCAATGTTTGAGTAACTTTGCTTCCCTCCATGTTTTTGTTACTGTAATATTTTGTGTCCTTCAGGATGCTGTTTATGAGGGAAGCTGGTCATAGACTAAATCTTCTGCAAATCCAAGTCAAACTTGACCATATAGTCATGACAGTGATGGTATACCTCTGAACTTTCAAAACTATGGACTCCTAAGTAAGACTTTCATCATGACAGCCTCAGTAAAAATACCCTCATGGATGTTCAAAATTTCATGAGGTTCCTCCCTTATATGAAGAGCTACAGGGACTCAATGGCTGTAAGAGAGGGGGAGTCCATGTACTCTAGGACTTACATATCCTGATAGATTACCCAATATAAAGTTGTCAGCTCCTAAACTCAAGTACATAAGAGAAACACTAAAAGGAGCAACTAGCTTCTATAGTGTGGATAGTGTGAGTGCACACTTTCTCTCTCTCTCTCTCTCTCTCTCTCTCTCTCTCTCTCTCTCTCTCTCTCTCTCTC
>NC_034598.1:52787863-52800089 GCF_900095145.1 Mus pahari | reverse complement strand
TGGATGTATTTGGAGGATATCATCCTTAGTGAGGTAACCCAATCACAAAAGAAGTCACTAGATATGTACTCACTGATAAGCGGATATTAGCCCAGAAGATTCACTTTCTTAAGAGAAAAGTCTCATAGGCATGGCCATAGGTTGGCCGATCCGATGGAGGCAGCTTCTTAAGTGACATTCCTTCATGCCAGTCTGTCTCTATTATACTCACAAAGACTAACCTGAAGAAGTGTCAAGTACTGCTGAGCTACCTCTCTGTCTTGAATAAGGACTTTTAAAGATTAGTGTTAGCTCAAAACCTCTTGCTTACATTTAAATATTTGTCAGCAAATGATCAAAACCTGCCCATTGATAATCCACAAATCACCAGTGCTCATCTTATCATGAATTGAAGAAGTAACCTGAACCTCAAGACACATGCATTTTTGTTATGTATAAAACTGTGGGAAATATTTCAATAATCTGACATGCCTCTGAATGTACATTGAGTCTGTTTTCAAGTTATAACATGTTGATAAGTATCTCATAATATTTAAAGTGCATTTCTTGATTTGTAGCTTTAGTTTATCTGTACTATGTATTAAAATAATAAATACATATATCTGATATATTTTTAAATTCTGTGAAGCTTTACATTAATTTTTGTATTAGACTGTCCAATTTAATTAGGTCATCTATTTTCAATTCATTGAATCTCATAATTTATTATATGAGAAGTTATAGTATGTGAGTATGCAGATACTTTTAGTGACTTATGTATTAAAACATTTTACTATCTGATCTTTGAAGCTTGAATGGAAAATATAAATAGAACAATGGTTAGGTAAAAAAAAAAATTAAGGAATTTAATTTGGCAATACATCTAGTAGATAATTTTTTAATACATGGTGTTGGGTGACCATAAAAGGGAAAGACTAGATCATGCACTTTTTACATGTTGTAATGTTGCTAAATGGTCATCACTTCAGAAACATATGCCCAAAATGATGAAAATAAAAAGAAGAAAGTCATAAAAGATATTGGATGTTGGGGTTCCAGTCTCTAATTTTCTGTTATCTTAGATACTATTTATATTTCATTACATATGATTCTTATTTATTTTAGTTGATGTGACAAAATATCTCAGCAAAACAACTTAAAGAAAGGATTTATTGAGGTTCGTGGCAAAAGAGGTTTTAGTGCGTAGTCACGTAGTCATGGCTCCATTGCTTTTGAGTTCAATGGGGACTCAGAAGATTATGCATTATTATCAAGTCATCTCCTTGTCTCATGAAGACAAGATGGGAAGAAAGGTAGAATTAAAGTATAGGGTAAGGGAGGGAGGGAGAGAGAGGAGAGAGAAGACAAAGGGATGAAAGGGTTATGGATGGAGAAGAGGAGAAGGGGCTGTGAAAGACAAAGATAAACATGATATGAGACAGAGTCGACAAACACACACCTCCAGGGACTGCCTGCTCAAACTAAACTCCATTTCCAAAACTTTTTACATCCCCCTTCGAGTACCGGCAAAGAAGGAATCCATCAACAGACTATTGATGAGATCAGAGATTTCATGATTCGATCACCTCTCAGCGACTAAATTCACCATGCAAGGACTAAACTTTCAACAAAAGAGACTTGGAAGGGATAGTTCATAGCAAAACTTTAACAATAAGGATAGAGAAAACTACATAATTCAAATCGCGAGAACAGTTTGAAATCAATTAGATGGGTACTCAAGTATATCACTATTTTTATGACTTCTGAGTTTGAATTTTATTTTTAGACATGTCAGCTGGTCTGTGCCGATAATATATAATGAATCAACTTCAGCAAATAAGATTTAACTTTCTAGCACTATTCAAAAGTTTAGGACAGGGGACTGAACTTGCTGAGTGGTCAGTCTGATGTAGTGAAGTGTCAGGATGGCCTTTCACCAACAGAGGTTTTGATTCTCCTGGGAGTTCTATTAGTAAGGCAAGGTGTTTATTACTATGATCAATCATTCATACTCAATATGAAAGAGTAGAGTCAATAGCCAAGATACAGCTTTATGAAGGCTTAAATCTCAGCTAATTCCTTCTTAGCAAGCAGTGAGGTTCTCTGGAGACCAGACTATATCTACCTTAAAAAACTGAGGTGCCAGCATATTATTACAACACTGTCTGGTGTTTGTTCTTATTAAAATATGGCATCCGTGTGTATGACCTGTAATTTCAAGTGATTTCATGAGAAATCTGCATGCTTTCTAAAAATAGAAATTTGAAAAATCAAAACCTATAAAGTTATATAAAGCAGACTTTTATAATGTATTCAGTGTTGTGGTCCAGACGTTGCCCCAACAACCACACGAACACTGATTTCAGTCAGATAGGGATGGTTTATCGAACACAAACTAAAGACTGATTGACCAGGGAAACAGCTCAGGCCTAGAGTTAAAATTCACTTGCTGGACATTTATCAGGGCAAGTTTATCACAGAGTCAATAATTAGCACACACGCAGGTGCAGGAAGTGCTGCCTGGCGGTCAGCCCTGACTCAAGCCATTTCAGACATAACGGTTCATACTGACCTTTAATTTGATGGGTCCTACCTGAAGCTTATAGTTGTGAAATTTCCTAAGATTAACAAACCTCATAACATACAGAACATAACAGGTTATGTGGTCAGCATGACCCTGCTCTGAGTCAAGTTATTTTTCAGTGTCAATGACTGGAACTCTTATTACAGCAACAATATAAAATATCTTGCAGGCATGGAACAAAATGGCTACAGCTATGCTAGGGGTGCAAGCCTCAACACTCAGAGCACTGATAAAAAGCAAAATTATTTGGTGGCATTAATTTATTATTTATTTATTTACTTACTTACTTACTTACTTACTTGCCTAAAACTTATTTCTCAGAATTACCAGCAAATTTCTCAACCTATCACTTCTTTGTGCTTTTAATGTCCTATATTGTTAGGGAAACCTAATTCTCATATCAAAGTTTGCAACCTAATTCTCATATCAAAGTTTGCAAGTGTTGAGAAATGCTTATTCTTTATACAAAGTTTAAGGATCTTACCTCAAAGTAACTTTATTGCTTTGTAAAGATGATTCCCTCTATGATGTAGTACCTGCTACAATTGAGAATAGGGGGTCTTGCCCTTATTTTCAATTATCGGGGTGCTAGAATTCTGGTTTGAGGCCAGCCCTGAGTAAGGAGGGATTTTTTTGATACGGCCTTTTGTCTCAAAATTTTTCCTACAATGTAAAAATGGTATATACTATAGATTCTTTTTTAAATAATGAAAACTAATGCATTTCCACAACTAACTGCCTTCTATATCTAAAATTTAAAGAATGAAATAATGAAATAATGTGTTTCTGATTTAAGGATACCTGGGTTTAAGATCACCAGTTGCTACTTCTCATTAAATGCTATCAATATGTTTGTTCAACAGTTAAATTTAATTTTTGATATAATTATATTGATAAAAATACTTCATTGGTATTTCTACATAGAGTGAAATAACTTATGTAAAATATTAGAATGATATTGTGGATACTTAATAAGGAATAATTTTAATTATCTTTATTATTCTATTTAAAGCAGATGTTATTAAACTACTAGATATTACATACATGTATATTACTTTGAGTTTTCCTTGCATACATAAATGTGTCTTACATGTGAATTATATATTACATTTGAACACATGTAATTTTATCTTAGTTTTCAAAATAATCTGAATAGAAGAAGCACTGTTGGATCTCTTCCACAGATAACTCATAGTCTTAATTAATCATAATTTGAGAAATGGCTAGGTATAGAAGCTCATTAAAGCTGAGTCTCCCAAGATCCTGCATTCATTAGGAAAAAAAAAAAGGCCAATTTGAGGTATAATGTCTTTCTCATTTGTAAACACTCATTACATAACTTGTGTTTGGATGTAAGTTAGATTTGAGTTTTTCAAGTGACTTTCTTTTATTATAATTCCTTATGTATTAAATTGACATATTAGCCTAGCTACATCCCTTTCAGAAGTCACCTCAGCTGAAATGTCATTTTTCTTCTGTTTTACCTACTGTAGAACACACGTCTGACTTAGGATGGGGCATAACCTCACCTGGCTTGTAGCAAACGTCCCATGTAACCTAGTCAGACAGGAGGCAGAGGGGAAGACTGTGCTTATATTTATGGCTACTAAGTTTCATCTCTACCTCCATTTCAGGGCACTAATATTTTTCAATATATATCTTTTAATATTAAGTAATTATTTAATAATTGTTACTACGCCACTGCACATGGACTACTATATCCTAACCAGGAATAGGTTTCTGTGTTTTTATGATTTATATTAAAAAAAAATCAATGAAATAAAAAACTAACATGGCTAGGTCAATATCCCCGAATAAAATGAACGCATTGCCTTTAGAGAGAAGACTGGTGTTTTATTTATTTATTTATTTATTTATTTATTTATTTATTTATTATTAGACTTGCTCACCTTCCAGCTGAGCTGGATAGTACAGATGCTACTCTGAGTTTCCAACTCTAGTTAAAACAGATGAAGAGGCCAACCGGGGTCATTGATGTAGCCAGATTGCCAGAGTCTTCCATGGGCTATGTGGACTGTCTGCCAACTCGACAACTAACCTGGAAGTTCAGCAGGCTGCAGTCCAGCAACAAGGTGAGAGTTGAAGTGAAATCAGGTTAAATTGACTTTAGCCATCATTTGTCTTTCCTACCACAGGCATTTTACAGCTTTGTGGTATTGCCAAACATGCCTCTTAGTGTTTCAGTATGTTAGATTTTAACATCATGATTTCTACCTTCTAACATATTCTTCCCATGTGTGTGAGTGCACATGTGTTTCAGTCAGAGGACGAGTTGTATGGGTCAGTTCTTTCCTTACATCATGTGGATTCTGTGGAATGAACCTAGGCCATCAGGCTTAGTAGCATGGGCTTTTCAACCAACACTCCGCCCACATATTTGTTGCCATACACTCGTATCCAGCCAGATATGGATCAGTGGTTGAACTCACTGTGTCTTAGTTAGGGTTACAGTTGCCATGAGGAAACACCATGACCCAAAGTAAGTTGTAGAGGAAAGGGGTTTTCTGGCTTACAGTTTGGTATCACTGTTTATCACTGAAGGAATTCAGGACAGTAAGTCCAGTCAAGGTTGGAACCTTGAGGCAGGAGGTATTGTAGAGACCATGGAGAGGTGCCACTGTCACATCGTGGCTGGCTCAGCCTGCTTGATTATAGAACACAGAACCAGCAGCCAAGGAATGGCACCATCCTCAATGGGCTGGGCCCTTCCCTATCAACCACTAATTAAGAAAATGTCCTACCTCAAGGTTTGTTTTATGGAGGCATTTTCTTTCCTTTCCTTTCAAATGTCTTTCCTTTCAAATGACTCTAGCTCCTATTGAATTGATATAAAACTATCTAGTGCAACTGACTCCTTGCTAACTTGACACACAAATATGTCACTGTTAAGGCATAACCTTTTCTTTCTCGTCTATTCCCAGGGTCACACATGAATACCAACACTGACATATAAATATTCTAGACTTAAAGTCCCACAGTCTTTAAAAATTCCAGTACTTAATAACTCAGTATCTGTAATATATTCAGTCTTGTTTAAAATTCAAACTTTTTGGAAAAATTCCAAAAATCTCTTTAAAAGTTCAATCTTTCAACTGTGGGCTCCTGTAAAAATAAAAACTAAATGATCTTCTTTTTACATCAATAAGAAAGAACCGGAGTACAATCATAACAAAATCAAAGCAAAACCAAACTCTGATGGTGTAATTTCCTCCAGGTCTAATGCCTGGGATCCACTCACTGTCTTCTGGTCTCCTCCAGTGGGTTAGATAACTTCTCTAGCTCTGCCCTCTGCAGCATACACAGCATGTCTTCTAGGTGCTACCTTGTTCCAGTCCAGAGTTGTTGATGTTCTTGGTGGTATTCCATGGGACTGGCATCTCAAAATATTAGAGTCTCTCCTGCCACTGGGCTGCACCTTCACTAATAGCTTCTCGTGTGCTATTTTCATAGTGCCAAACCTCAGCTACTCTCCATGACTCCTTCACACCTTCAAAATCAGCACCACTTGGATGACTCTTACACTTCAAAGTTCTGCTGCCAGCCTGAGGTACAGCCTTGGCCACCTCTGGAACACAACATCTGTGATCTGACTCTCAGGAGACATTTCCCAGAAGATTTCACCTTGGTGAGTCTGTTCTCTTTTTAATCCCCTCTAATTTCTCAGCTCCCACTGACCCACTGACCTGCTGACCCACTGACCTACCGGCCCACTGGCCCATTGGCCCACTGATTCACATCAATGTCCCAGTTTTCTTTTAATGGTTCTGATTTCTTGTTTTTGCAGCTGAAACTTCATCCCCAGGAGATCATACAGCACAGATTCATTATACAATGCCCTAGCAAAGTTTTTGCTTCCCTTTAAACATCATAGCCAAGGTCTTCATGGTTGCATTGTTTTAAAATTCCTATCTTATGAGTTCCAACAGATCATATCATTGAGCTCTTAATATTCAAGGGCTTTTTCAAGCAGTATCCAGTATACAACAAGCTGAGGCAGGAGTACCATGAGTGAGAATTCAGTGAGACCTGGTCTCAAAGAAACAAAAAGAAGAAATAAAAACTGAATGTGTAGTATTTCATTATTCTGTGTGTATATTATTTCAATGAAATATTCCCAAGTACATTGAACCACCTAGTCAGGTTGGTGTCACTGTGTATTCATTATATTAAACCTGAAATCTTTAAACAGGCACTCAATATTTGATATTTATTACCTTGTTATCTATTTAACTTGCTCTTTCACTTTTAAAAACTCTTATGAAGTATTTTATGCACATATTCATAGATACATATACATGTACATACACACACACACACANATATATATATATATATATATATATATATATATATATATCACAAATAGTTCAGTGTGATAATAAGGTACAGTATGGCATTGTAGTATTTGTCTATAGTGTGTAAAAATCAAACCATGGTAAATACCCCTCATGTTAAACTGTCATTTTTTTTTTACCTGATCCTGTTCCTAAACAGTCTGAGAATTAATATGTTAAAATCACTTTTCAGAAAGGAATCAGAATCTTTTCCATGCATATGTATTATGTACTCCAAATTCCACCCCACCCCCCCAGATATTCTCCCCTTTTCCACTCTGCCCCTCTGGTTGGTCCATTTCCTCCCTCAAACAGGCGGGTGCACTTTGTATTTCATATGAATTCTATTACCCTCCTCCTTAGCACTGATTGCTATTTTTATATTTGGCTTCTACCCTGCAATGTTGATTAATTGTTGTGTAATTATTAATATAAGCACAAAATGTGAAACAAGTTTTAGAAAAATATTTCCTTAAGCAGAGAGATGCAGATATGGTTATAAATTCACTACAGGTGACAAATACCTGTGTGTTTATATTCTAAATCCAAAGCAAATTTTATTTTCTTTGCACTTTTCTGAAGGCTAAAATTGAGTAAAATGATAAATATAGTCTAATAGTTAAATATACTAATTTTATAGAGCAGTATATAAATATTTTCTTATGTTAGCTTATCATTTATCTTTGGACAGCTGTCTATTGAAGTTCAATAAAAATGATTAAACTTTTAAAAGTGGTAACTGCTCTTCCATCTTGTAAATCTAAAAATAATGCTATATGCAAAACATCTGAGCAGAAGCAAATATTTTTTTGACAGGAATGAGAAAATTGCTTGATACCCTCCCCAAGTGTTTCACAAGCTGTCAAAGGCAGTGTTGAAACTGTTTAGTAAGGTCACTTTAATGTTCAGAAGGAAAGACTATTATTAGTAGATTAATAGAGTTTTATTTATTTTACTTCGAGTTGGTAATAATAACCTGATCAATGAGAAGATGAATTATAAAACAAAACTTTGAAAACTCTATCACACAGATGGGCAGAGTGTATTTCCACCATCAATTGTAAGTCAGACAGAATGACCCTTGTACATTGGCATGGTTTGTGGCTTTATGAATTGAAACTCAACAGGTTATGGTAGACTGATATCTTTTTCTATTTTTCTGCATGTAAAACAGTATGTTTTTTTGTTAGAATTTATGTTTATATTAACTATTCTCCAAAGTTTAATGAAGGAACTCAACTCTACAATCAAGGATAATTAGAGACCTAGCCAGGAAAATTGGGATGAAGATGTATCAGAGGCACTAATGCTGAGGTCTGCTACTGAGAAATATGCACTGATTTATTCATAAACACAAAGAATATGATTTTAGGGAGAGAAATGATCAAGTCACAAATATAGTTCAATATGAAGGAGCAAAAGAAGAAAACTCATAGTAACGTGCTCTGATGTATGAAGTAACTTACGAGGTTGCTGCTGCTCCATTTACCACTTTTAGGCTCTACTAAATATTCACCTTTGATGGTAGGTTTCTGTGAACTAAAAGTCAGAACGAATATCAATTTGGATTTTTATTATTCATATATGTATTTATGTATGTATATGTTATATACACATATATATATTTCATTTATTTTTGTCAAGTTCTTTACTATAAACCAACAGTATGTAAATATCTTCGTTTACCATAAAGTAATACAAACTAACTTTCTGGTGGTGATTATTGGCCTTGATATGTAGCAATGTTCTGAGTAGTTATGGAACCTAGGTGCGACCTTACCAAGGGTAGTGTGTAATCGCTGTGCATGTACTTCAAGACCTGGAAATTGACAGAGACTGTTTTAGTAATAGAGATGTGTGCTTCCTACACAGCGCATTATTAACTTAGAATTTTAAAAGCTAAACTGATTTCTCAATGTTTAAAAATATTTTTCTGAAGCCAGGTTGTAGTGGCACATACCTTTAATCCTAGCACTTGAGAGGCAGAGCCAAGCAGATCTCTTGAGTTCAAGGTGAGCCTGGTCAGTAGAGTGCATTTTGGGACAACAGAGAGAAACCCTGTCTTGAAAAACCAAAAAGAATTTCAAGAAGTTCCATTTATCAGTTGTTGATCTTAGAGCCTGAGCCACTAGTGTTCTGTTCAGGAAATGTTCTCTTGTAACTGAAAAGCTTCTTTAAGGCAAAGGATGCTGCCAATAGGACAAAAGGGTAGCCTACAGGTTGGGAAAAGACCTTCACTAACCCTACATCTGACAGAGGGATAATATCTAAAATATATAAAGAACTCAAGAAGTTAGACTCCAATAAACAAATAACTCAATTAAAAATGGGCTACAGAGCTGAACAAAGAATTCTCAACAGAGGAATCTTGAATGGCTGAGAAATGCTTAAATGTTCAATATCCTTAGTCATTAGGGAGAAGCAAATAAAAATGACCCTGAGAGTCCATCTTAGTTCAATCAGACTGGCTAAGATTACAAACTCAAGGGACAGTACATGCTGTCAAGGATGTGAAGAAAGGGAAAGACTTCTCCATTGCTGGCAGGTATGCAAACTTGTATAACTACTCTGGAAATCAATCTGGAAGTTTCTCAGAAAATTGGGAATAGTTCTACTGGAAGAACCAGCTATATGCCCCGATGATGCTGCACCATACCACAAGGACACATGTTCCACTATGTCCCTAGCAACCATATGGATGTGATATGATATGAAACTGGAAGAAATCCAGATGTCCCTTGACCAAAGACTAGATACAATAAACATATCATTTACATGTAAACGACTCATTTACACAATAGAAAGTATTCCATCATGAATTTTGTAGGCAAATGGATGAAACTAGAAATATCCTGAGTGCAGTAACTCAGATCCAAAATGACAGGTATTGTATGTACTCACTGATAGGTGGATATTAGCCAAAATGTACAGATTACCCATGATACACCCCACAGACCCCCCAAAAAATTTAACAAGAAGAAAGGCCCGAGTGAGGATGCTTAAATCCCACTTAAGGTGGAACAAAATAGTTATGGGAGTCAGAGGGGTGTGGGACCTGAGTGGAATAATGGGAGGGGGAGGGGGAGGGGGAGGGGAATAAGGGGGCAGGATCAGGTATAGGGAGAGTCAGGGGAGAGGATCAGAGGGACAGGAGAATGGATGGAAATATGCGGCAGCCAGGGGTCTGGGTGCAGAGAACCTCTCTCTATGAAGTCCCAGAGACCTGGGGTTGGGGAAGCTCCCAGGACTCTATGAAGGTGAACTTAGCTGAAATGCCCAACAATGCCAGTATGGAATTTGAAGAGACCATCTCCAGTAGCCTGACAAGAGGAGGAATTGGAATACCTTCTCACCTACAAAATTTCCACCCAAATTTGTTCCTGTCTAAAAGAAATGTAAGGATGAAAACAGAAACAGAGCCTGAAGGAATGACAGATCAGTCACTGTCCCAACTTGAGATCCATTCCATGGGAAGGCATCAAACCCTGACACTATTACTGATGCCATGTTGTGCTTGCAAACAGGAGCCTAGCATGGCTGTCCTCTGAGAGGCCCTACCAGCAGCTGACTGAGACAGATGCAGATACTCACAGCCAAGCATTGGCTTGAGATTGGGGACCCCTATGGATGAGTCAAGGCAAGAGGTGAAGGAACTGAAGGGGATGGCAGCTCCACAGCAAGACTAACAGTGTCATCTTAACTGGACACCTGGGAGCTCTCAGAGACTAAGCCACCAACCAAAGCACAGACATGACTGGTCTGAAGCCCAGCTGCAGAGGGCTGCCTTATCTAGCCTGAGTGGGAGAGGATTTGAATAATCCTTTATGGTCTCCATGCCCTGTGTTGGAAAAAATACCTGGGGCAGGGGAGGGGAGGGCTGGGGGAATCCTCTCAGTGGTGAAGGGGAGGGAGGATGGGGAAAAGAAGCTGGAAAGAACAGATGTCCCTCAACAGAGGAATGAATACAGAAAATGTTGAACATTTACTCAATAGAGTACTACTCAGCAATTAAAAACAATGAATTCATGAAATTCTTAGGCAAATGGATGCATCTGGAGGATATCATCCTGAGTGAGATAACCCAATCACAAAAGAACTCACATGCTATACACTCACTGATAAGCAGATATTAGCCCAGAAACTTAGGATATCCAAGATACAATTTGAAAAACACATGAAACTCAAGAAGAAGTAAGACCAAAGTATGGATACTTCATTCCTTCTTAGAATGGGGAACAAAATACCTGTGGAAGGAGTTACAGAGACAAAGTTCAGAACTAAGACGGAAGGAAAGACCATCCAGAGACTGTCCTACCCAGGGATCCATCCCATAATCAGTCACCAAACCCAGACACTATTGCATATGCCAGCAAGATTTTGCTTACAGGATCCTGACATAGCTCTCTCTTGTGAGTCTATGCCAATGCCTGGCAAATACAGAAGTGGATGCTCACCATCTATTGGATGGAACACAGGGTCCCTAATGAAAGAGCTAAAGAAAGTACCCAAGGAGCTAAAGAGGTCTGCAACCCTATAGGAGGAACAACGATATGAACTAACCAATACCTCCCACAGCTGTGTCTCTAGTTGCATATGTAGCAGAGGATGGCCTAGTCGGTCATCAATGGGAGGAAAGGCCCTTGGTATTGTGGAGATCATATGCCCCAGTACACAGGAATGCCAGGGCCAGGAAGCAGGAGTGAGTGGGTTGGGGAGCAGGGTGGGGGGAGGGTTTAGGGGGCTTTGGGGATGGCATTTGAAATGTAAATGAAGAAAAATCTAATAAAAATAGAAAAAAGAACTCTTCATGGGGGACAGGGAGGGGGCAGCATTTGAGAGGTAGATAAACAAAAGAAATACATAAAAGAGAGAGAGAGAGAAAGAAAGAAAGAATGAAAGAAAGAAAGAAAGAAAGAAAGAAAGAAAGAAAGAAAGAAAGAAAGAAAGAAAGAAAGAGAGGGAGGGAGAGAGAGGGAGGGAGGGAGGAAGGAAGGAGGAAAGAAAGAAAGAAAGAAAGAAAGAAAGAAAGAAAGAAAGAAAGAAAGAAAGAAAGAAAGGAAAAGAAAATCTCTGACCATTTCAAATACTGCTTAGATTCTACTTAAAGACTATGCAAATTACTTTTAAATTCCCTATGATTGATTATAAATTTGCTCTAGAATTTGGCAAGATTTTTATAAATTTGGCAAAGAGTAAGAAATATACATTTCAATAAGGACACATGCTCCACTATGTTCATAGCAGCCTTATTTATAATAGCCAGAAGCTGGAAAGAACCCAGATGTCCCTCAATAGAGGAATGGATACA
>NC_034598.1:52769334-52787043 GCF_900095145.1 Mus pahari | reverse complement strand
GAGTGGGTGGGTAGGGGAGCAGAGGTGGGGGGAGGGTATAGGAAACTTTCGGGATAGCATTTGAAATGTAAATAAAGAAAATAATAATAATAAAAAAAATAAAAAAAAATAAAAAAATAAAAAGAAATATACATTTCTAGACCACAAAATCTACTTAAATTCTATCTGAAGGTATGAGCAACTGTGTTTCAATGTCTAAAACTGCTGTTTCTAATGACACTTTGATCAAAAGAAAAGCCAGTTCTCTGTCCATGGCTTCTTATGGACAAGAACATTATCAAATCCACTGTCCTTAGCTTATAGATGCGCAACCTTGCCATGGTGATAATTTTCACAGCATCCTAGTTTGCCTCCAAATCATTCTCCCGTGAGTTTTACCATGACTCATTTCCTGCTTTACACTTAGTAATAATCACTGGAGTTGTCTCAGTGTCTAAGCATATTTGTTTCTTTTGCAGGTGACCTGAGACCTGTTCTTAGCAACCATGTGGCAGCTCTAAACCCCTGTAACTCTAGTTTGAGGGGACCCAGAGTTCTTTTCTGAGCACTTTGTATATCAGGCATACTAAGGAATACATTTAAGTGTCGGCAAAATACTCACACACAGAGAATAATACACATATACATGCCTCAAGTATCTCTGTGAACTAAGTACTCCAAAAGCCTCTCTAGACAGGTTCAGAAAAAAGTGCTGTTTCTGATAGCACACACAATTTGCAGACAAACCCCATTTAGTGGAGGTTAAATGGTTAAATTCCTAAATTTGGCTCTTGGTTCTGTCATTTACAGACTATTTGACAATGGAACCATAGTCATTATGATGAAACAAGGGGGACTTCTGTTTCTTAGTGTTTCTCTTAGAATTCATTCATAGCACATTAATAGGATTACTTTAAAGTTGAGTTTGATGTTAAATGTGTTGCATTTGAGAATAACAAATCAGAACATCTGTGTAAACTAGTCACTGTCATGAAATGAGCAAGCATATACTAAATATATATAGCACAGGTACCTTGCTACTGTAAGACATATTTTTCATAGAGAAAATGCATATCATACACACAATGCATTATGCAATCGAGCAATATACATTAGATAGGGTAGTAGATAACAGATAAGTAGTTAGATACTGCAGGTAGATAATAGATGCATAGATAAGATAGTTGATGCACAGTATATAAAAAGGTGATAGAGAATAGGGAATAAATGATAGATTAATAAATGATAAATAAATGATAGATGGTAATTGTTAGATAGTTTGATAGGTAGTTAGGCTAGTTTTACTTCCATATTTAATCTTTAATAGACAGATATAGAAAGTCTACACAGTCCAGATAAATTGTGTACGAAGAAGCTTAAAATTGTAAAATATTGAAAACTGTTGTCACAAACTAAACTACTCCTGGTGATATATCGTCTGTGGCTTGTCTGTGTATTATACTTGAGAAAAATATCCAAATAACCTACTTAGGCTTATTGAAATGTAAATGAGTTTCAAGTAAATAAACCTGTGTTTTATCAGAATGCTCTGCACATAGTATTCTCTGAGTGTCTGAGGAACTCTTGACAGGCAACTCTTACCGGTGACTCTTCTCCATTTGCCCCATGGAGATATGAATTCTGACAATGGCTTTGCATGTACTAAACCTTCTATATTTTCTGAAGTATACGACACGTCTAAGAAAAGTTTTACTCAATAATGTAATTTTATGAAAACAGTTGTGGAAATGATATTTATTACAGCTGCTCAATCGATTCAAGTAAAGCAAATACAGAGTGAGTAATATATATTGATATGTGAAATTAGACGGTATCTTAACTTTAAAAAGAACTATCATCTTAGAAACAATATATAGACTAAAAATGCATGTATTTCATTAATATATCTTACTTTCGACAAGAATAATTTATCTTCATTCATAGTATTAGAAAATATCAGAGTTTTTGGACTCAGGTTCCGCAAGAAATAATTTCAACAATTGTCTCACTTTAGAAATGTGGATTTATGAGGTATTTCCTGACAAAGGATTCCCAGGTGGGCAGTTGAAAAACAAACATAAAATACTGTGGGAATAACACTTTAAACATTATTTTTGGTGCAAATTTTATGCAGCCATAAATATGAGGTATGCATATAAGCCTCATATATCTCAATATTTTTGTTCCTTTAAAGCAATAACCATCAAAATGCCAACATCTCATGGTAGTATTCCCCAGTAGGAAGGACCTGAGGAAACTCATGCTTAGGTCTCTTGGGAATCTGAAATGCAGTAGCTTGGAGAGAACGCCGTTTAAATCGTCCTAAAGTCCTCACGGGGAAAGAGATCTTATAATAACAGGCAATAGAATACACTGGTGTTCCATGCTTGTCGGAGTCACATAAAGGACATTGCCATTGAAACCCTCTTTAGAGCCTTGTTGTATATCAAACCTAGACGGGAGGCAAGGGGAAACCACCTTCTGAACAATGATCGCAATGGCAGTACCTCGGACACATAGACTGTAACTGTCTAAGTTCCTTAGAACTGGGCTTCAAAACCTCCTTAGGGGATGAAAATTGTTATTTCTGCTTTAAGTTTCCACTTGAGGAAAATACAGAAGAAATACAGATTATGTACAGGAGAGTCAGAATCAGAACCCAGGCCTTCTAAATCTCCAGATATAATTGTGTTAAGTATATTGTGGAGAATACTGAAGGCAGCGATTTTAAAGAGCTCCTTGGCTGTCCAAGGGGTTTGCAACCCCATAGGAAGAACAATAATATCAATCAACCAGACTCCCCCCCATAACTCCCAGGGTCTAAGCCATCAACAAAGGAGTACATATGGCTTCAGCTGCACATGTAGCAGAGGATGGCCTTGTCAGGCATCAATGGGAGAAGTCCTTGGTCCTATGAAGGCTTGATAGATGCTCACAGTGTAGGGGAATCAAGGGCAGGGAGGTGAGAGTGAGTGGGTGGGTGGAGGAACACTCTCATAGAAGCAAGGGGAGGGAGGATGTGATAGGGTGTTTCCAGGAGGGAGGGAAACCAAGAAAGAGAATAACATTTGAAATGTAAATAAAGAAAATATCCAATAAAGGAAATTAAAAAAAAATGCATCTGAGCTTAAGCAAAACACTAGAAACCAAATCGTCTGGAAGCTGTGTTTACCATTTTAACAGCAGCTCTGCACATGCATAGTGCTTTATCCTGGATGCTAACAGTATATTGAGAACTTCAAAATATCTCCTCTTGATTAAATTCACCACAGTTAAAAACAAACAAATGCCATTTAAATTCAAGTAGCTCTTATACATGTATGTGTACACAGACATAATTTAAGGTGAATAGACTAATCTACTCATATCCAAAATTTAAATTATCAAAAGAGATACAGAGAGAACAGGAGAGAAAATTTCCCCAAAGTCTATTAAATATTTTCCTACTGAATGTAAAAACAGGTGTGTGTGTGTGTGTGTGTGTGTGTGTGTGTGTGTGTGTGTGTGTGTGTGATTACCCTTAACCAACTAAACATTGTAGAATAGCTTACATAAAATGGCTTGCACAACCATGGGAATAAAACAGGAAAATCAAATTGTTGCAGTCCTAATGCTTAGTGTACAGATAATAGTGGAGCTGTCTATGGGTGAACTGGGTCAGACTTCATTTGCAGTGCTTGCCTTATTGTTCTTTTTTTTTTTATTAGATATTTTCTTCATTTACATTTCAAATGCTATCCGGAATGTCTCCTATACCCTCCGCCTGCCCTGCTCCCCTGCCCACTCACTCTCACTTCTTGACCCTGGTGTTGCCCTCTATGGGGCATATAAAGTTTGCAAGACCAAGGGGCCTCTCTTCCCATTGATGGCCGATTAGGTCATCTTCTGCTACATATGCAGCTAGAGACACTAGCTCTGGTGGGTACTTGTTAGTTCATATTGTTGTTCCACCTATAGGGTTGCAGACCCCTTCAGCTCATTGGGTACTTTCTCTAACTCCTCCATTGGGGGTCTTGTGTTCCATCCAATAGCTGACTGTGAGCATCCACTTCTGTGTTTGTCAGGCACTGGCATAGTCTCACAAGAGGCCACTATATCAGGGTCCCTTCAGCAGAAACTTTCTCGCATGTGCAATAGTGTCTGGGTTTGGTGGCTGATGATGGGATGAATCCCCGGGTGGAGTAGTCTCTGGATAGTTCATCCTTTCGTCTTAGCTCCAAACTGTCTTTGTAACTCCTTTTATGGGTATTTTGTTCCATATTCTAAGGAGGAATGAAGTATCCACCAATTGGTCTTCCTTCTTTTTGGTTTTCTTGTGTTTTGCAAATTGTATCTTGGGTATTCTAAGATTCTGGGCTAATATCCACTTATCAGTGAGTGCATATCTAGTGACTTCTTTTGCGATTGGGTTACCTCACTAAGGATGATATCCTTCAGATACATCCATTTGCCCAAGAATTTCATAAATTCATTCTTTTTAATAGCTGAGTAGTACTTCATTGTGTAAATGTACCACATTTTCTGTATCCATTCCTCTATTGAGGGACATCTGGATTCTTTCCAGCTTCTGGCTACTATAAATAAGACTGCTATGAACATAGTGGAGCATGTGTCTTTATTACCAGTTGGAAGATCTTCTGGGTATATGCCCAGGAGATGTATTGCTGGGTCCTCCGGTAGTACTATGTCCAATTTTCCGAGGAACCGCCAGACTGATTTCCAGAGAGTTTGTACAAGCTTGAAATCCCACCATCAATGGAGGAGTGTTCCTCTTTCTCCACATCCTCACCAGCATCTGCTGTCACCTGAATTATTGATCTTAGCCATTCTGACTGGTGTGAGGTGGACTCTCAGGGTTGTTTTGGTATTGCCTTCTTGTTCTAATGACTGTTCTTCCATGGAGCTGTGTGTCATGACTGACACTCTTAGAATTGGGGAGTTTTGTTTTGTTTTGTTTTGTTTTTTAAATACAGTTACCCTCAGTTTTGTGTATTTGATATATTCTCATAATGAAATATATGGATATGGTGGTGGGGTGCAATAGTACCCTACAAATGATTAATGGTCCTTTCAGGGCTTCATTTAAAAATAAGAGATAAAGTTCCAATATGTATCAAAACTGCCAATGTTAAATTCATTGACACTATTAAAGAAGTGTACTCTGGACTTTCCAATGTGTGTGTGTGTGTGTGTGTGTGTGTGTGTGTGTGTGTGTATATATATATATATATATATATATATATATATATATATATATATTGATATAGATGTGGGAACAAATTCTTTGAAGTTATATATATATGTGTGTGTGTGTGTGTGTGTGTGTATACACACATACATTGGAAAGATATATACATTTTCATTTATATATGAAAACCACTTATATATATTTGGGGAGTACACTTGTATTCAGTTTCCTATGCTTATGTTCACAGTTTTAATACTTTTTGATAACTCCTGCCTATGATAAATGATGTATTGTATGATTATTTGAGTTGCATTTTACTATAGAAAAGATCTGTTCATCTGCAATGTTTAATAATTTGTTTATTTACTTATGTTGCTCAGTGTGTGTCCAACCTATGGCCTAAGGAATTTATGGATATGTTCTCACACAATGATGCTCTACAGAGGATTTTCTCTGCACTGTCCTTTATTTGACTGTGGCAAGCATGGAGTACCAGTGTATTCTAGTGCCAGTTATCATAACATCTCTTTCCCCAAGAGGACTTTAAATCAATTTAAACAGTGTTCTCTCAGGGGTTCTACATCTCATATCCCCAAGAGACCAAACATGAGATTTCTTTGTGTGAGAGTTTTCTCTCTGTAACTCTATTTTGTGATTCTCTAGCATGAACTTGGCAGTATCTGAATCCACAAGGCTGGATTCACATGCCTAGTAGATGCATGGATTTACTGTACTCTGTGGTTATGGTTTATAATCTCTGACTATGCTTTAAACATGCCTCAGCAAGTAAAATTGCCCACTAACCCACGCTCATTCATCAGGACACATATGGTAGATGTGGGAACAAATTCTTTGAAGTCCTCTGACCTCGACAGGTGTATAGTCACACACACACACACACACACACACACACACACACACACACATGCACACACACAAATGTAATGGATGCTTCAAATCTGTGACTTTCATTAATTCTGCTATCACAATAAGTGAATGATAGAATATTGACAAACAAAGGAAGTCTATTTTAACTCAAACACATTTTAAGTGTTGATATCCACAAAGAAGGTGGTTTTAGAATAGAAAGATATAAATGGGGGATTTTATCAATTTCTTATAATGAAAGAATCTGTTTCAACTGTTACTGTTGTCAGATAGGTTTGCATGTCACTAGATTCTTAGGATATGTATTCAAGCTACACCCAGATTCAGATTTTGATAAAAGGGACAATTAAAGCCACAATGCTTTCTGAGGACATCTGTATTCCATACAGAACTGATTTTATGTATTTTTCTCAAGTAGGAAATGTAACTGATAACTATTTTCGCTACTGAATGTTTGCATCACATTATTTTTAATATTTAAATTTCAATCTAAGAACAAGTAGTAGAGGACAGGCATTAAGGTCATAGGCTAGAGCCAGATAATTCACATAAATAGGAATCTAGAGCACACATGGATTGTCTGAGTTCGGGTAGTAATTAGTTATTCTTAAATACTAAAAGAAGTATTGGTATCTATCACTAACAGATGTGACCAAGATGGGAAGCACACACACAAAAAATGCTTAGTTAGTTGCCCAGTGTCTGAGAAGGTTTTTTGATTACTTCAATAGCATACAATAATGAAACGCAAAGTCAATTGAAACAGAAGCGTATGGAAGAGAGTTTGGTCTCCTTTAAATTAATTTTAATTACTAACATAAAAATTTGATCTAGTTTCTTTTAGGAACCATAATTATTATCATATGGCAATTATTTAAAATCTATGTCATGGATCAGCAGACATATATCATCTCTCGTGCTCTTCACTCTCTTATGTTAGCATGATATTTCCCTTTTTCTGTGTCTAAATTATTAATTATATTTTTCATTGTTTTCTGCATGTCAGTTTCAATTGCTCTGTGCAGCGGAGTGAGTCATGCATGTGTGTATATATACAGCTCCCTGTAAGGCTAGAGAATAGATAACTCCACGTGACATTGCCAAGGAATAAGGTGTTGTTCACCTTATTAGTTGGCACTGGGTAACTCATTGGTTTGTCCACTAATTAAGCCACCCTGACTGGCCATGGATTCCCAAGGACCTGTCTGTCCCACCTTCTCACCTTGCAACACCACATCATTTTAAATGCAAGTTCTCAAGCTCAAACTCAATGCCTTCATGTCTGCAAAGTAAACCCATTGGCTGAGTTCTCTCTCCAAGCCTCAAATCATACTCACAATAGATTCTGACTACAAAATTACAGTAACCCAACTCAAAACTGTGCATTCAACTTTTATTTTATACATTGTAGTTGATTCAATAATTACAGACTTTGATTTTATAATTTACACTAGATTCTTCTTTTTTCCATATCTACTTGGATTATTCTTTCTCTTTAAATGTAATAACCATTCTTTCAAGCTTTATTTACCCTACATGTCTACATTTTGAGTTCAAGATACACTCTTTTGCATCCTCTACCTCACATGAGAGTTATTTCCACCACTATTCAGCACTTTGTGACTCATGTTGGCTGAGCTTTGGTTTCGGGGAGATTTGTGCTTTAGACCTTGGGGGAAACTCTAGAGGTTGGCTCAACACTTTCACTGCTAGAGGCTTATGGTCAGCACCTCTTCCCCTTTCTCAGCTGGTGTCATCTCATCTTGTCCCTATTGTGAATTTAGAACTTTCAGCAGGTTATCTGCATGACATGCTATTTTTCAAAAATGACACATTTTATACAAAGTCACCAAAGTTGATGAACATTTTTCCTATGCGGTAGATGGGGTGTTATTTCATGTTCTTTTTTATTTGTTTGTTTTGTTTTGTTTTTTCAAGACAGGATTTCTCTGTATAGCCCTGGCTGTCCCAGAACTCACTTTGTAGGCTGGCCTCGAACTGAGAAATCCAACTGCCTCTGCCTTCCAAGTGCTGGGATTAAAGGCATGCACCACCACCGCCTGGCTTATTTCTTGTTCTTGTTAATCCTTATTGTGCATAATTTTCTGTCTACAGTAGAACTGTTGGTGTTCATTTGCTTTGTGGAGACGGTGTCTTTCACACAGTTCAGGGTGACCTGGAGTTTGAGTTTCACCGGGCTGGGCACTGTGAGGGCTAGAATTGCAGGCTTGTGGCATCGCAGCATGACTCACGTCTCTCTTTATGAAAATTACTAAATTTAAACTCACCAGGACCCTACCATTTAATGCCGTGAACTGACTATCCACTAAGGTTTTGTGGTACCGTAATATGACACTATGAAACATGCTGCTGCAATCTCTCTTACTGCACTCTCTTTCTCATCAGTACCAAATGAGATATTTACTCTCTTGGTGCAAAATGAATTGCATATGTATATAACTTTTTAAACATTATTATATTGAACATTTCATATACTTTAAGTCAATGATGAGGTTTTCCATATTAAATTATTCAATATATGGACTAAAGTATCAATGGAAGATCCATATGAAAAGTTTACTCCTTCTCTTCCTCATTCTGACCCCTTCCTCCTTCTCCGTTCCTCCACTTTCCCTACCAGACACTTTGCCTGAACACATTTATCTTATCTAAGGCTAGTCCTGAAGTTCTGATCTGCCTGGATTAATGCATCAAATGCTGACATAACAGTCACATGTCATGTCTGGAAAATATTTTTTTAAACAATTTTAAGTATCAATTACTGTTTATGTGATTAGCTATTAATTCAGTAAGATATCAAATATTTATAATTATAAGCATTCTCTTTTCAATTTGTAAGGTAATGGATCTTTCAAAGCTCCTTCGTTACAGAAAAGTTTTGAACCAATGGACATTATTTAAAATATTTTTAAATTGTTATGGGTGTGTGTGACTGGATAGTTGGCTCAGCAGTTAAAAGTACTTGCTATTATTCCAGAGGACCTGATTTTGATACCTAGCACTGACATGGCGGCTCATAACAATCTGTAAATGCAGTTCTTGGGGATCCAGTGCCATCCCTGGGTCTCTGTAGGCACACGTGTGATGTGCATACATACATTTATGCAAAACACAGAAACACATAAAGGAATCAGTCCTTGGGTTGGTGGTTTAGTCCCTGGAACTCTGGGTGGTCTGGTTAGTTGATGTTGTTCTTCTTCCTGTAGGGTTGCAATCCTCTTCTGCTCCTTTGGTCCTTTCCCTAACTCTTCCAACGGGACCCCAGGCTCAATCTGATGGTTGGCTGTGCTTATCTGCATCTCTATTGGTGCTGGCAGAACCTCTCAGGGGACAGCCTTACCTAGCTGTGTTTTTAAAATTATTAATATTTAAAGCACAGTTTCTCCACCTAACCTAGGTAGAATTTCATAGGACAGAGGGCTCATTATTAGTACCTGAAATGGCTAATCTTGACGGTGATCTTGACTTGATGGAGAAATTCCTGGAAAAGTATCATTCCCAAAGATGATTAACCATTAGGGTAAGAGTTTCCTTGAGTGGTAACAATCCTATGCAATAGATGGGGGACCTGAATGGGATACAAAGGCAGGAAGAAGGAATCTCACTGGCACAGAAATATTCCCTGTTCCTGCATGCAATGAGGAACATACAATCTCCCAAATACTTCCACTATAGTGACATCAGCCTTTCTTCTAACTGGAAGTAGTAGTGCCAATCAAGCATGGGGAGAAGCCTCACGAAACTCAGTCAGATAAATCTCCCTCTTTTGAGTAAATAATTTTTAATTGCTTATCACAGAGATGAAAAGTCCTACATCACAATTTTATTTTTAAAGCCATTTTAAACTCAGTTTCCATAATGATATGAGTTGTTGATGGTGGTCACATCTGTGAGTTGATTAACCCAGTTCTAATGCACATGCCAAGGGTCCTTAGAATGATGCTTGCTCAAGACCATTCAATCTGCAATGTCAGAATGTGTGTGTCTCTACCAGGTCAGTTTCCAACAACAGGACTGCTTAGTCAAATAATATTCAATTACCAATAAGAGAGTGCAGACAGTTTTCTTAAGAGACATAGATTAAAGGACAAAAATACAGATAAATGTAACATTGTAGTATAGTATATGTCTGCTTATGTTCTATTGTGTTAATATTTCAGGTCAAGCTATCTCCTGACATACATTATATTGAGGAATTCTGCCTCAAGTCTTTCTTTCTTTAGCAGTCTCATATGGGGTTTAATTTGTTTGAAAACTATAGTTTCAAGAAGGTCATCATATTTTGAATCTGTGAACTTATGTCTATAATAACTTTTGAAACAATGCAAAATGACAAATATCTCTATTCTTTAATCTTGCATTTCTTAAGACATACAGTTTATTTGATTGCCATGTATTTCACATTAATAATATTGGTGTAATCTATAGCTTTTCATTGTCTCCAAAACTGACTCAGAAAAATCTTGCTTTCTGTCGTTTTAGTTTCTATTTAGGTTGTAGCATACCTTTTCTGACAGATATTTAAGCCAAGAGTTTTTTAATGGTGCTATAAGGAAGCCTTTAATATAATATCTTGTCATTTCTGTGAGAATGTCAAGCATGTAATACTGTGTTTTAATAATGTTCATCAGCTCTTTCCTTCTAACTCCTTCCAAATCAAGCAGTACTTCCCCGCCCCTTCCAGATCTTTGTCTTTTGTTTTATAATCCACCTAGCCCAATGTGTGGTGCTTACATACCAATGGGGAAATATCATCTGGAGTGTGATCCGTCTATTATCACCCATACCCTAAGAAAGTATTTTAAAAGTAAAGTATTCCCTACTATGAACAAATTAGCCAGTGTACCTTCCAGATACAGCATGGCATATTATCCAAGCTACAAATTTTGCAGCACAAATGGTCACAAACAAAGATATAGTATACATCTCTATTCCACATTATTTTTCCTGTCAATTCTATTTTATTTCACATAATATAGTAAATTATGTAGAAAATACAATGTAAATTAATTACAATGAATGCTAGATAGTAATGAAATTAAATCTTATTATTGTATGCATCGTGCAGGGATATATTGCTCAGCGCATGTAGATGATGAGTAATTGCTTGAATTATGTGGCATCTAAGGGAAATGTCCTAAAGCAGGTGCTGTTTGCTATTTAGCACCAGGATCTTTTAGCCTAGGATTAGTGCCTGGTAGCATTTCTTCAATGCAGGAAATATTATTAGAGCATTTAACAGCCAGAGATGAGCACTGCAAATATTTTCATTTTATGCACTTTGGTCAGCTGTAGGCCTCTATGTTCACTAAAATTTACTTCAGGAGAAGCTTCTTTGGATAGGTTTGAGCAATGCACCAATATTTGGGCTTAGCAAGATGTCATTAGGAGCCATTGTATTGCTATCTTCATTTAGGACAAAAACAGTAGTAGGTTTTTGCCAGCGATCATGTTCTAACTAGTCTCGAGTTCTTGACTCATTAACAATATCAGGTGTGGGTTGCACCTCATGGAGTGGCCTTAAATCCAAATTTTAAAAAGTGTTTTTTTTTACTCCCCGAATATTTGTCTCAGTATTATACCAGTAGGCATGACATGCAAAAATATTATTCCAGTCAGAATGTCAAAAATCAATTACATAAATGACAGGAGGTGATGGTGAGGATTCAGGAAATAAGAACATTGCTTGTAAGAGTGCAAACAGGTTCAGCAACTAAGGAAATTACTGTGGAGTTTCCGCTAAAAGCTCAAAGTAGATCTACAACAAAATGCAACTACATCACTCTTGCACATATACCCAAGCACCTCTCCATCTTCCTACATAAAAACTTATCCATCCATGTTCACTGCTGCTTCATTCATAACAGCCAGATATTGTAAACAGCCAACATGTCCATCAACTGATGCGTGGATGGTAAAAAAAAAAAGGTGCTATATGTACACAGTGAAATACTATTCAGCTGTTGGAAAAAGTCATTATGAAATTTGCAGATAAATAGCTGGAGCTAGAAACAATCATCTTAAGTGAGGTAACATTGACACCAAATGACAAACTGCATATTTTATCTTATGTATAAGATACATAAGCTTTAAATGTGTGTGTGCTCTATTTTACAACACCCATAGAGGTTATGTAGCTCATACAAGGCTAGGAGGGAGGAGTTAATCATCTGAGAAAAAGGACTATATAAATCCTGTTATGAGTGGATAAAGGGTAATTTAGAATAGAATGATTAATAGGGATGGGTAGAGGAAAGCTGCATAGAGAAAGGATAGCTAACAGTAAAGACCTATTGGAAAGGCTCTATTCAAAACTACTATTGTAGAATCTTCTTACATATAGATATAAATACAAGGAATTGAGATAAAGTTATCATATACTGAGGGAAACAATGCCCCATCCAGAAAAAAAAAAAAAAACAGCATATACGACCAAATAAAACCCATAATACAAGGAATAGATTACATTCTTTTGAGACATTGTTGAGTGGTTGGTCAAAGTAGTAAGTCTCATATAAGCCCCCATCACTACTATTGCCAATGCTACAATTTTCTACTATTTGACAGCAAGACCCATTTGCTGATGATATCACATACTTATCACATAGAACATCAAAGTTAGCTCATACTCAACTGAAAATTTACTTTAAAAATTGAAATTTGTTTTCCCTGTTCTCCTTCCATCCGCTCCAGTGTCCACTTTCCTCTTTCTTGGTCCCATAGCCTTTTATTTATTTATGTATCTGTCTTTGTATCTATTATCTATTATCTATTATCTATCTATCTATCTATCTATCTATCTATCTATCTATCTACCTATCTATCATCTGTATGTATGTATATATATATATATATATATATATATATATCTTCCTATTTATCATCTATTATTTCCCTACTATCTATTTATCTATCTATCTATCTATCTATCTATCTATCTATCTATCTATCTATCTATCATCTTTCTATCTGCCTCTGTATCTACCTATGAAAAAACCTACAAATGCAACCTACTAAGTCTGTTTACTCTTGCTTTACAAGGCTTTAGTGAAGACCATGGCTTTAATGAAATTGGATAGCCCATTAGGGGACTCATCCCTGGGTGAGACAAAACAAATACTTTCCCCTCTCAGCATTCATTAACTGACTATACTTCTTCATCTTGGATTAGAGCTTATGAGATTTCTACTATCTATGTTGACAAGTAAATTTTCCTACCTAGATATAGGGTTTATGAAGAAAAATACACCTAAACGTGCAAGAGAAGCTCTTCAACTTGGTGGTAACCAACAACTGTTTGGTTGGGCCTTGTCAATTGCAGATGGCTAATGAGGTAATGTATCTTAGAGGAGGATATTATAATGTCATTTTATTAAACAAGAACAACTTCTGATTACATTTTAATGCCTGTACAGGTCAATGCTACTATGCATCAAAACCATTTATTTATTTATTTATTTATTTATTTATTTATTTATTATAAAAGACAGTGTCCATTATAGAGAGCAACAGTTGGCCAAAATTCAGAAAACAAAAGAACTTGAGGTTGTTAAACCCAGCTGGAACACATACAAAACAAAACCAAATAAAACAACCTATACCTGAACCTAGGGACCAGGGAGCATTTCAGAGAAGGAGGAGGAAATGCAGAAGCTAAGTGATTAAGAAATCTGCTGTAAAATTAAGTCTTCTAAATATTACAGGGAAGCCACCACACCTATAAAATCTAAACAACATGGTTTCCCAAATAAGTCCCATAAAAGTTTAGTGCTGTATACTGTAGGTGTTGGTCATATAACTATGCGTTGCATCTATCTGTACACACAGTGACACATGCTACTTCTTCACAGCCAAAGAACTATACTTTTTAGGGCAATGTCTCCCCACTAGAGAGTAGATTGTTTACTCTGTTATTTTGAAGTTGAGTTGTTGGTTTGTTTTTTTTAAGCAGTAGTAACATATTATAAGAAGCATTATAAAAATGATGGAAACTTAATTTTCACTTTAAATTTTTTAAGCTATAGAAAAGTTTTAGAATGGGTAACATGAAATTTGAACACCGTTGATAAAGTGAAAATTTTTGGCATGATCAGCATACAAACTGGATAAGGGTGGTTGCATAATTTTGTTTGTGCCTGAATAACAGTGTGTGTACACATATGTATACTGCTGCTTGTAGATCATTAATAGTGACACTGTCTCTGCATCTGGGGACATAATACTAAATACATGAGAGCTAAGCTTTGCTCAAATTTCAGAGAAGTAATTTCCTATGCTTGAAACAGCAAAATCTTTGTAGTTATAAATTTTCTTGAGCAAATTTGAGTTTAAATAATTTTAATCCTAATTTATAAGTTGATACTGTTTTTAAATCCTAGGAAACACGTGGATAAAATCAGATTACAAGTGGTATAATGATGTCTTTGCCAAAAAGATAGATATATTTTTGATAGATAAGATGGAATAGCAATTCTTATAAAGTGTGACCAGGAATAAAAACCTATGTTTTATTGTTTGTCTAGTTCTTACTTGTGTAGCAGTTGCAAAGTAAGATAACATTTTAATCAATGTGGAATAGTGACTCAATATTGATTTCAAGGAGAAGCTTTGCACATTTTGGAAACCAAGCTAAAGAAATGAAGAATTCAGACCACCAGAGGTTTTGAAAGTTTCTATGTTTATATAAAACAAGACAGATTTGGTGAAAAATTATTACCAGTATTGGTTTAAAACCATATCTGTTAAATTTAGATTAAATAAACTCAACAAGACAATTCTGTATTGAACAATATCTCCTTCATTCCTCTCTTCTTTCCTTCCTCTTAACTTTCCTTTCTTCATTTCTCCTGTCGAAATCAGTTGATGCTAACAGTCATACTCTCATAGAGTGAAGAGGATATTCAATGATCAGGAGTGGAGAAGGCTTATCTTGAGGTAAAATGGTTTGGAAGGCAGTAGGTGTTAACAAGAGAAAAGAAGTCGCAAAAGAGTGAAGATGAAGATGTCAACTAGAAGTTTGTTATATTTCTATTCTCTAGATATTAATTTATTATTCAACATATTATTGCTGTTACTATATATTACATATCTGTTGTTAATACATTATGTTTCTACATATTTAAACATATATGTATATGTACATACATACACATAATATGTGGATGTATATATACATATAATATATTCATATATATGAATGTGTTCTAATATATACATATTATATTTATATACATATACATAATTACATAAACATATTGTATGTATATATAAGTTTGTACATACTCATGAATGTTTGATTTGTGTAACTCTCAAGAGCTCCTAACATTTGACTTCCAAATGTGGCTACTCATAAGAAAGAGATAGGGATCAACCCTTGGAGAAAGACAGATCACATATTTCTGGAAAACATCAGACACAAAATAGAGCCTACTAGATAGGAAATTTAGAATAAGTTGAACATTGAAACAAGGTGTTAGTTTGAAAGAAAGAATGAATAAATCAACAGAAAGAACCAAAAGAAAGTCAAATAAATGTAGAAAAATAATGGGAATTGAAAGGCAGTACTTAAAACATGCCAGGATAATATCAGATTCCATTAACAAAATTAATTAATTCAGAAGACAGCATATTTACATAGACTTAATCCACATTCCAACATACTATGAATTAAAATAGTCATTTCATAGAGGAATAAAAGTTCATATACACTAATTAGATCATGTGATTATGATATTCTGAAATATTAGGACAAACTGAAATATCCAGTTCCCAATAAAATGTTTTGTAAAAAAAAAAAAAAAAGTCACATCTATGATAAACATGTTAAAAAGTGACAGCCTGAAACTAATAGTGATTGTACCATAATTGAGGAATATGCCACTAAATACTTCCTGTAATGTTTTGTGTTTTCAATATTTGCAAAGCAAGGAAAGAATGAAGAAGTGATTAAGTTGATAGAATAATATATTTAAGTAATTTTAACACATATTCTGAAGATGTCTCAATTTTCTGTAAAATGTTGAGGCTATATTAACACTTAAAAAAATACAAGGATGCCCTAAAATGAAAACTCTGCAACCTAAACTGTTTCAAAATTTAAACATTTTCAACTTGATACTACAAGTAGAAACTTCATGCTGTCTATGATGAGTCTTTGTGCTGTTCCTGTGATGAGTCAACTGACACCACAGCATTGTGTTTCACACGTCCTGTGATGAGTCACTGTGGTGTAGGCTGACAGCACAGGATTGAGTTTCACACTTCCTGTGATGAGTCACTGTGGTGTTCCTGTGATGAGTCACTGTGGTGTAGGCTGACAGCACAGGATTGAGTTTCACACTTCCTGTGATGAGTCACTGTGGCGTAGACTTACATCACAGGATTGAGTTTCACACTTCCTGTGATTAGTCACTGTGGCATAGGCTGACAGCACAGCACTGAGTGTAACTTCCTGTGGTGAGTCACTGCACAATGCCCTCACAAGTATACCTGCATAATAATTTTCACAATTTCTTGCCTGTGATATGGACCTACCAAAATTAACATAAATGTTTGAAAAGGCTTGAATATAACATTCTGTAATAAGCAAATATTTCTGTTTATAGCATTAAAGCCAAGCTGTTGGAGAAACATGTGTCTAAGCAGTAAGTATAATATAGAAGACAGTATTGTGATAACCAACACACATGATCCAAAACAGCTAAAAGGAAAGACTAGATAGGACATAGGTTAGGAAGATAAAGGCATGGTGGCACAAGCCTTTAATCCCAGCACTCGGGAGGCAGAGGCAGGCAGATTTCTGAGTTCGAGGCCAGCCTGGTCTACAGAGAGAGTTCCAGGACAGCCAGGGCTACACAGAGAAAACCTGTCTCGAAAAACCAGAAAAAAAAAAAAAAAAAAGAAAGATAAATATAAGTTAATAAAACAGAGTAAAAAGTTATCCATAGCTAAAATGAAGGTCTCAGGCCCAAATTGAAAAACTATGCCCAACATCACAAGAGTGAACATGAGCCACTTAATAGTGGCAAAGATCTGTCATGATGGAAAGTGAATGCAGTTAATGACTTTTCTACAGGGGGGAAACAACATCTTAAGGAACACATTAGAATTTTGAAAAGCAATGGTGATGTAACACCTGTTTATCACAGGCTAGATAGGAAGGTTGTCAGCGTTAAAAATGTGACGTGGTATCACCTAGTAATGTTAATTAACCATCTCAACTTTGTTGTCATTCTCTATTTTTTTTTATTGGTTATTTTACTTATTTACATTTCAAATGTTGTCCCCCTTCCTGGTCTCATCTCAGCAACCCCCCCCCCATCCCATTCCCCTCACCTTTTTCTCTAAGATGGTGCTCTTCTACCCACTTACCCACTCCTACCTCATCCCTCAAACATCCCCCTACACTGGGACAACAAGCCTCCATAGGACCAAGGGCCTCCCCTCCCATTGATGCCAGATAAGGCCATCCTCTGCTGCATATGCAGCTGGAGCCATTGACCCATCCGTTTGTACTCTTTGGTTGGTAGTCTCGGCCTTGGTAGCTGTCTTAGTCAGGGTTTCTATTCCTGCACAAACATCATGACCAAGAAGCAAGTTGGGGAGGAAAGGGTTTATTTGGCTTACATTTCCAT